>NC_086318.1:426319397-426396897 GCF_036172605.1 Pelobates fuscus | reverse complement strand
ATAAGCTTGCTGATTTAGCAGCAGGCCTTAACGACATTATTCAGGAAAAATGTGAAACTGTAGAAAGATTTCATGCTAGACTTTTCCAAGTGTTCACTGACCTAGGGTTTGAGCTCAGTAATAAGATACATGCTCAGATGCTTTCCGGTGCCTTTGTCCAAGGCATCAAGGACTCTATACGTAAGGGTATTATTGCTGCCCGCCCAGAGTATAGAGTGGTTCCCCTTGATAAGCTGCTCCTAGTTGCCAGAGGCTTAGAAGCTGCACAGGTTCCGAGGAGACCCCATCCCACTCCCCTTATGGTATCACGTCCCCCCATCCCCAAAGGCACTAAGCCTGCAGATGGAATCTGCTTCAACTGTGGAGAAAAAGGCCATTTTAGGAGTGACTGTCCTGCACCCCTTAAACCCCAAAGATCTAACAGGCCCAAATCTACCACTAAGGCCCCGGCACCTCCTTCACCTGATTCAGCCCAAGAAGACTAGGATATTGGCAAGCCTGTATCATTAACCCCTGTTATGGCAGTATCTGCAGGGGAACAGGGGGGGCCATTAGCCACTGTAACTTTACCCATTGAAGGCCACCCCACCACATTCCTTGTTGATACAGGTGCAGCCCGAAGTGTTCTGCGAGAACAAGACCTGCCTGATTCTTCCTTTTTGTCCAATATTGATGTCTCCTGTGTGGGAGTGGATGTCCTTCCGAGACAAAGCCCATTAACTACTCCTTTGCGGGTTGGCAGCTGCCCTAGTCTGCTTGCCCGTTTTGTGGTGTCATCCACATGTCCCATTAACCTGTTAGGTGCTGATGTACTTTCCCGCCTACAGGCATCAATCACTTTCACACCAAATAGCCAAGTGGCATTATCTTCAGCCCTCTCTGACTCAAGATACCTCAGCCTTGTGTTCCTTACCCCTGATGCTTCATTTAGAGACTCCACAGGGCTATGCAGAAGGCATGAGAGACAATTTCCCCGAATCTCTAATGAACAGTGTCCCCAAGACTTTGTGGTCCTCAGGCCCAGAGGACATAGGCCATCTTAAAGTCCCACCAGTGATGGTCAAGCTTATCCCAGGGGCAAAGCTACCAAGAAAGTCCCAATACCCATTGAAACCTGCCCAGGCGGCAGCCATTTCCAAACAAGTCCAGGCATTACTCGAAAAAGGGGCTCTTGTTAAATGTGAATCTCCATGTAATACTCCTTTATTTCCTGTGAAAAAGAAGACACCCAAGGGTGAACCAGAGAAATACCGAATGGTCCAGGACCTCAGAGCAGTAAATGAGGCAACAGTCCTGGACACCCCAATTGTGCCAAATCCGCACACACTCCTCTCTGGCGTTCCACCTTCTGCCAAATACTTCACAGTGATTGACCTAGCCAATGCATTCTTCAGTGTTCCGCTGGAACAAAGCTGTCAATACCTGTTTGCCATCACACATGAAAAACAACAATATACATGGACTGTTATGCCCCAAGGGGCACAGAATTCCCCAAGCCAGTTTGCAAAAGCAATGAGTATCATCCTTGACCCCTGGCAGTCTGACCATCCAGAGGTTGTCCTACTCCAATATGTAGATGACTTGCTCCTTTGTGGAGATGATGTTCCCACAATAGAAAAATGCTCTCTGGATCTCCTCTGTTATCTTGCAGATCAAGGATGTAAAGCGTCTCTCATCAAACTTCAATTTTGCCAGCCTACTGTGATCTTCCTAGGCCACTGCCTGTCACATGGCACCAGACACCTCACACGTGACCGTGTCAGAGCAGTGTTGGCCATTCCACCTCCAAAGAGCACAAAATCCCTACATGCTTTTCTAGGCCTCATCTCATACTGCAGAGCCTGGATCCCTGAGGCCTCTCTGCTCATGCAACCCTTGTATGACGCTCTCAAATCAGACCCCTTCTGCCTGTCACCAGAGGCACTTGGCAACTTCTATACTCTTCAGCGAGCAATTGCCTCTGCCCCTGCTCTTGGCCTACCAAATTATGACAAGCCTTTCAAATTGTTTGTGTCTGAAAGACAAGGCCATGCTACAGGCGTCCTCACTCAACCACATGGTCCTGGCGGACGTCAGAGGCCTATTGGATTCTTCTCCTGTCAACTGGATATCGCAGCCAGAGGCACCCCTTCCTGCCTTCGTGCTGTCTTCGCAGCTCAAGAACTTATTGACTGTACTGGGGACCTAATTCTTGGTCACCCTCTTACTGTTTTGGCACCTCATGACATTCCGGCAATAATCAACCAAGTCCAAATCAAACATGTCACAGCTGCCAGACACCTTCGACTCCAGTGTCGTCTTCTACTGCCTGACAACGTCACCCTCCAAAGATGCCAAGTTCTAAACCCGTCCACTCTTCTGCCACTCCCTGAGGGGGCTACCTATTATGGATTCATCATGGATGAAGGATATGTCCTACTCCTTACACACACCCTGGCGAAACTGCTACCCAACTTGCCTCCCTGTGACGGGCCTGAATATGCTTTTTGCACCATGTGGTACAAGCCAACCATCAACCCTGAACCTCGCTATGAAGATGAACTTTTTCACTTGGTTGAGATAACACTCACCTTACAGGACTTTTACTATGATACTGAAGGTAACAGCATGACTTTAGTCCAACTGCCACATGAACTTAAACATCTGTACCATCATTGGGACACAGCTATTCCACACGTCCCTGTAACCAAGTCAAAGACTAAGTCATGGGGTGATCTTGGGCCCATGGCAAAACTATGGACCACCATGGATGATTCACAACTTCAAGAAATAGGCGTTGCCAAGTATCCATCAACTGAACGTGAACATATAAGAGCATGGCCACGTTACTTTCTGGAAGAAGAATTTGAAGACCTGGTCATACAGCATGACTATGACCCAGAAACCCCCCATGACTGCTTTGAACAGATGAAAGTGGAAACCACACATCTACCAACTGTGCATGAGGATCCACTAACAGACCCTGACATCACCCTGTTTGTGGACGGCTCCAGATATGCTGATGAAGAAGGAAAATATCATACAGGATATGCCGTCACCACAACAGATGAAATTATTGAGTCATCATCACTACCATCAACAAAGTCTGCACAAGAAGCTGAATTACAAGCTCTAACTTCAGCATGCAAGATTTCTGAAGGAAAGCGCGCCAATATCTACACAGACTCAAGATATGCACTGGGCGTGACTCAAGACTTCGGAGTGATTTGGGAAACAAGAGGATTTCTTACTACTGCCGGTACACCAGTCAAGCACAGTTTTGCGATCAAGGAGCTGATGGATGCCCTCCTAATTCCAGAAGAAGTGGCTGTTTTGAAGATAAAAGCACATGGGAAGTTGGACTCAGATGAAGCAAAGGGCAACCATCTAGCTGATCAAGCTGCAAAGCAAGCTGCAAGAGGACCACAGGAAGTGGAAAGAAGAGTGTCTGGAAATGAAGAAATTCCAAGAAAAGAAGAAACTCCAAGGAATGAAGAAATTCCAAGAAAAGAAGAAATTCCAAGAAATGAAGAAACTCCAATATTCACTCTGCAGACTCTTCCAACCGACCTAAAGATCTTACGAGAACAACAGGCTACAGTAGCCCCTGAGGAAATACAGAAATGAAAGAAGAAGGGAGCAGTCCTAAAAGATGGAGTATATTACAACAACCTCAGATTCTGTCTCCCTAAGAGTTTGTACCCAGCAGTTGTTCAATGGGCACATGGCCCTGCACACTTATCAAAAGATCTGATGAATGCTCTTGTACAAAAGTACTACGAAGCTCCTGGAATTACCACGCTAACCAATAACTACTGTAAAGCTTGTGTCATCTGTGCCAAATGTAATCCTGGGAAAACAGCTAAAGTCCCCTCGAAGCACCTGGCTAAGCCCATGTATCCATTCCAAAGAATCCAGATAGATCATATCCAGATGCCAAAGAGCGGTAATTACGAATATGCACTAGTGATAGTGGACATGTTCTCAGGCTGGCCAGAAGCCTACCCAGTGATTAACATTACCGCCAAAACAACAGCACGACGTCTACTTACAGAAATTGTGTGTAGATTCGGATTGCCAGAAGTCATTGAAAGTGACCAAGGTCCGGCCTTCACAGCATCAGTCACCAAAGAAATTTGGACTGCTCTAGGAGTAACTCTTGCTTTTCACACCCCTTACCACCCACAGAGTAGTGGTAAGGTGGAGCGTATGAATGGTACCTTGAAAACTAGAATGCTAAAAATGTCACAAGAGACAAAAATGCCCTGGCCAGAAAGCTTGTCAATAGCCCTGTTCAGCGTCAGACATACACCCAGGGGAAAGCCCTCATTGTCCCTTATGAGATTCTATTTGGTACTGCACCCAGGCTAGGTTGCTATTTTCCCCAACAACTACAGCTTCAGACTGATGTTTTAGTAGATTATGTGACTGAACTTGCAAGTGCCTTAAACAAAATCCATGCCCAAGTTTTCTCTTCAATTCCAGATCCTGATTCTGACACAGGCAACCACAGTCTGCTACCCGGTGATTGGGTCCTAGTCAAGAAATTTTTGCGAAAACACACTCTGGAACCAAGATTTGAGGGACCATTCCAAGTTCTCCTGATCACCGCTACCTCTGTCAAGCTGGCTGGTAGGCCACATTGGATTCACGCCTCTCACTGCAAAAAGACACCTGCTCCAGAAGAAGCTGATTCCGCACAACCATGTACTTCTGGTACCTAATCTCCTTGATTGGTCTCCTTAAAGCACAGCAGGTGGCCATCACTAAAGATGCTAGTGGGTACACCTTCTGGTATAATTCATCATGTACCCGTGTGGCCACCTTTACCTTTGATTACTGTGATATTGTAGATTGCCCATTTCCTAAATCACAGTTTCAAGCCATTTATAAAGATATACCACAAGCAAAAGACCCCTACATTTGTGTAGTTGACGAACAATGGGGGCACAATTGTAACCATTGGGGGGCGGCGGGATGGAATACCGGGCCTGCCTGGGGTTACAAACCAAAAAGTGCTTTATCAAAAGTAGATGATCATGGTAGATCCCTCCTCCAAAGAATGACTTTAAGAAAGCCTGGAGGAAGTACACCTATGAAATTAATGTTAAATATTGAACATCCTGGCCCAGAGGATGCTGGTCAATATGTAATGGGAATGTACTGGAGAAGGGGTTCCTATAACAAACTAGGACATTTCTACCTCAATGATATGTGTCACTCTCCAGAGTGGCAAGGAGCTGTACATATGGTCCCAAATCCGCTGAAACCACATATCCAGTCCTTTAAGGACATGATGGCCATTGCTAACCCTACCTTTGAAGACACCATGGCCGCTGAAACTGGATTTAATGACATTAATTTGTGGTTAGAGTGGATGAGATATAATGCCAACAAGCATAATAGAACCGCATGTTATGTATGTGGTGGTGCCCGACCTCACCTTGGCACCGTTCCCCTAATCCTCCCTTTAGAAATAGAAGAGTGTTTCTTGAGTCTTTTTGCCTACCGCTATGATTTTAATAGATCCCTCTGCGAAGCATGGACAGCAGAGTACCCTATCCTAGTAGGAAGTGTTAAACCCCCCGATGGAATTACAATCTATAAAGGTAATTACACTTGTTACACCATGTATGATGGGATCGGTAAATTTATGGGTAACTTTTCCAAAGGTTATTGTGCTACCTACAGAACTGTTCCTGTGCACCTGTTACAACACCATACTAGGTCACTAGGAGATATTTACTGGTTGTGTGGGGATTTACAATTAAGGTCTAGACTGGAGTCTGAGTGGTGGGGAGAGTGTACCTTAGTCAAAGTCATCATGCCCATCCACATTATTTCTGATAATCACCCTGACACTCATAATCCAGCACACACATCAGCCAGAGTCAAACGTGAAACCCCAGTAAAAGGCAGTTTTGACCCACATGTTTACATAGATGCCATTGGGGTACCTAGGGGGGTACCTAATGAATTTAAAGCTAGAGATGAAGTTGCAGTGGGGTTTGAATCACTCTTCACTATAGTCACTGCCAATAAGAACCTTAACTGGATAAATTATATCTATTACAACCAACAGCGCTTTGTTAATTATACCAGGGATGCCCTCCAGGGTTTAGCCGAACAATTACAAGCCACATCCCAAATGACCTTCCAAAACAGACTGGCCTTAGACATGATTTTGGCTGAGAAGGGGGGTATGTAAAATACTACCCGACACCATGACTTGTTGCACTTACATTCCAAAAAACACAGGCCCTAATGGTAAGGTCACTTTGGCCATAGAAAAGTTAAATAAACTCTCAGAAGAGTTGAAAAAGAATTCTGGGGTGACAGATCCCTGGGAAAAATGGTTTGGTTGGATGACTGGTTGGCAAAAAGCTTTAGTTCATATTGGTATGGCTCTACTAATTTTTCTTTTTGTTCTCGTTTGTTGTGTCCTCCCATGCCTCAGAAAATTCCTACAGAAGACTGTAGACCAAACGACATCAACCTTTACTCATCTGGAAATTGGTGATCAAGATCTCACATCGCCCTGCATTCCGCTACAAACACTTCCCTATGACGACGAAGTGCAGAAATTCTAGGGAGGGACAGCTAAGGGACAGCTTCCGTCTGTATGGGTTAGTCTACCGTGTGGAGAAGTGGTGGACAAGCCACCGTGGGATACCCATGGGAGTGAAGCGTTTGAGAGCCGTACTGACGGATGAGTTGCAGCCTACTAGGGTCAGATTAGGGATAGACTTGCACTTTGCACTAACACCAAAGTAGCGGACATGGGGTTTTATGTGTCTTTGGGCTAACAAATCTTCTGATATTAACAAATAAAGTTTATCTTCTTTTAGCAATTAACACTCTATAGGGGGGACTGTTGTAGAATTATTAGACCCCTTATAACCTATAACCATTAATAGGCCCCTTATAAACTATATAATCCTTACTGGGCCCCTTTACTACTATATTCTCATATTCAGCTCTCAGGCCTCATAGTTTAAACTTTACAAGATTCCTTTGTTCATAGAAACAGCATGTCAGCAGAAAATGCTAGAATCTTCTGATTAAATGAAACTCTGTAGCAGATAGCCTTGATAGAATGTATAATTGCTAAAGAAGCCTCGAGATGCTAACCTTGAAAAGACTAAGGTACCAGTCACTCCTTATGGAAAGCTGCCAAGCCCCCTCCCATCGAGAAAGCTCCCTCGTGCTAGCAAAGATGGCGCTGAAACCTGGAGGAGCTCATCATGACGTTAGTTATGACATAAGACGTAACACCCAACAGGGAGGGCATTTGACTGACCACTTTACACCTTTAGCCAATTGACAATGTTTTCTTACTTTTTATCTTGATTTTACAATGATGTAATTTTGCCTTTAAAAGAGCTTGCAAGCCTGCTTTCTACCAGATGCCATTAAATTTTCTGAAGTTATTTTAACCTGAACTGCATGTGTCAGTGTGAATTACTTCTGCGTATACGCAATTTAATCATCTCAGATTTGGACAGGAACAGATAGTCATTCAAACATATTTGTTTGCTTAAAAGAATCCTTTATCAAAACAAGGAAACTGTTTCAATAAATGTGTTGAGGTAACATTCCCTTCCAACTAAGTAGTAATAAAGTAGCAGTTAGGAGTGAGCTGTAGAATGAAATAGGGGTTTCGTCCGCAGGACAGTAGTGTAAATGTAGTAAAGTAGGTCTTATTCAGATCATGCATTCAGCAGGTATCAAACAATATACTATATCCATATCCAAGATTCACTAGTGTCACAAATGAACTCGGGGTTCTTTATGTAAATCCTTATTGATGGTAAGCTATAAAATAAGCTATATCTATCCTGCATAGAGTCTTGCTAATGAGTAAAACTCACTAGCATTTCTATATGTAGAGGAACCCTAGCTGGCTAGTATAGTCTGTCAAGGGAAAGTACACTGCTAGATAACTAACAGCCACTCCAAACTAACCGCTACCTGAACCTTAACATGATGCGATAAATTAAAAGTAGCCTTAGTGCTCTATAGAAATTAAGCCCAAATTAGAACACCAAACAACCAAGTGAGATACAGCATAAAACCGCCCATGGAGCACCTAGGCTACTTTCATTATATCGCAATTATCCAAGCACCTAATAAAGGAATTTTCCAAATATATTGGCATAGGTTATGTGATGGTATTGTCTTTTAGATTATTTCTATTTTTAAATCAATTATTCCCCCAATGAATTCAGATTAATTCATGTTGTTATTTTGGGATTTTCACTTCAAAGTTATATGCTCTATTTTTAAAGGGCCATCCAACTACTTTGGTTCCTCTCCTGTGGAACATATTTTGTAACCTTATGACTTACGCTGAAAGCTGTACCGATTACATTTTGCCTTCTATTTCCTTCTGTAGTGTCACTCGCTGCAGGAAGGACACGATGTTTAAAAGTGAGAGAATCCACCGAGAGTCCTTTCATCCGTGCAAAGTTCTGCAAAACTGCCGTCAGGAACCCTGAACAGACAGAGAAATAATATCATGGGTCACGGACACAGCTGTCTGAACCTATAGTTTCTGGTCATTTTAGTTTATATTGGTTGCTGACAGGTGTACAGGGTTTATACCAAGGGTGCCCAAAAGGTAGATCCCTGATCAATCTTCTGAAAAACAAAACAAATCTCACAAACTGAGATTCTGCAGCCAATCATTTATTTGCCTCAGGGTAGATTTAGTGTGCAAGCCAGCATAAATAAGCAAGGCTATAAATCAACGAGAGATTGACTCCTGCTGGAAATTGGTAAACATGAATATAAGCAACATTTTGACAGCTGCCGGTAACTTTCTCACAGATATACTCTGTGCAAAACCTTAATATAAAGACATCCAAGGGCATGTGGACACACATTGTGATCAATGCACATCATATGATTAATTACAGCTCAGCGACACACTGATTCATCAATAATACTAAATTAAAAATAAAGACGTAAAATGTATATTTTGGTTGAAAATTCATGTGGTTTATTTAATATGCCCCATTGAGGCACTGAAATAGTAACATTTATGCATCAGTGTGCCATTGACTTGTAATGAATCGAGATGTTTTCTTTGAATTGTGATTGACTATATTGTGTTTTCACATGTCTTTGTTTGTCTATAGTATTACTGTATAACTGTTTATGTTGTTTAACCCCTTAAGGACACATGACATGTGTGACATGTCATGATTCCCTTTTATTCCAGAAGTTTGGTCCTTAAGGGGTTAAACAAAAAAGACGCTGACTGCTGTTGAAACTGGATGTATTATCATACAGTGCATTCAGAAAGTATTCAGGTCAGTGGCGTACACACAATCCATGGGCCCCTGTGCGAAACTGATCAATAGGACCCCCCCCGACACACACCCCGACAGACATACACACACACCCATACATACAGACACACACACATACATACATACAGACACATACAGTCTATATGTATGTATGTATGTGTGTGTGTGTGCGTGCGTGCGTGCGTGCATCTCTGTATGTATGGGTGTGTGTCTTTGTATGTATGTGTCTCTGTATCTATGTGTCTGTATGATACAGACATACATACAGAGACACACACATAAACACAGAGACACACACATATACATACATACAGATAGACACACACACACAAAATGTTTAAGTCACCCTCCTGTTTCCCACCTTTTGCAGGAGGGTGACTTTCCCTGGGGTCCAGTGGTGGCTCAGGCGGGTGGGAGTCAGAGTTCCCACTCTAACTCCTTCCTCCCACGCGGCTCTGTCTGATAGCTGGGAGGAGTGACCGGGGCAGTCACTTCCTCCCAGCTCTGTCTGACATCATCACAGGGGGCCCGGTCGTGCTGTTAAAGCTTTCTGAATGTACAGTAGCTAACAAATTCCTCATAATGAATTAAATATGTATTGGGGAGATAAGGAGGTGTATTTAGTGATGAGATACACAGGATACAATGTAGGTTGAGGACAGGTTGATGAGTTAGTTTAATTTTTGCTAATTTGGAAGCAGTCATTCTGTATCTGCCTCTTTATTACCTTGAGGGAAAAAGAATGCCGAAAGCCAGTAACTGTTTGGCTGTTCCCGGAGAGCCGCCGTTATTTCAGGAATCAATGCCGTTTTTAAGGAGCTGGGTCTGTGATACTGAAATACCTTCTGGAAACCCAGCACCTGGCCAAACCTGTACAAAAGAGTCAGATGTTAATGTTTACACACATCCCAACAACTCCCAATTTAATAAACAAAACAATATTGTCATTTATTAAACACCAGACCGAATGGCAACATTTTAGAAAAAATTACAGATTTTGAAAACTTCTACAACTCAACTATAATCACAACTTGGCTGTTTTGGGCTAAAGTTTGCATTTTGTGTTTCAGTTTGCTACAGTTTGATGTTTAGTGAAAAGTTTTTGTGAAACACATTAATAGAGTAGTTTTTTTTAACAATAAAAAAAAACATAAACTCACCACATGTGCAATTCCTGAGGAATGTACTATACACACCGCATCTCAATAAAGTGGTTAGAGAAGGTCCTGGCTACTGTCCATTTTGAACAGTTAAACCCCAAAGTTGGGAAGACAGCACCCTTTAGCCTAGGCAAACTCCTTCAGGGCTTCAATGAAGAGGTCTCGGACAGGATGAGGCTTTCAGCCCATCGATAGCTTCCCATTCATAAAACTGTGTACGTATCTTTTTCCCACAGTTTTATGAATGGAAAGATGAGAGCCATCATTCCACTGTGGTGGACCTTACATTATAGACATGAAACATCTCAGTGTGTTCTTTACCTTTCCTGTATGCATTTCATGACATGCTTGGCCCACGTTGAAAAAAAGTCAAGTCGTTGAACAAGATCATCAACCCAAGATCCCAGCAATTTGCAGGATTCATAGGAACATTGCTGCAAGAAATTGTATGTTTTAGTCATCAACCATGAGCGATCTTGAAAAATGCCCCAGAGCCTACACGTTTTAAGGGGTTTATACTCTAAATGGAATTGACCTGAACTGCAAATTGTATGAATTGATAAACTACAATTCTTCTCATTTTGGCTATTAAATTCTCCACACAGGATGCTCTAGTGAGTAACTCCTGAGAGGTTTTATAGACCAGTCTAGTACTAATATCGCCAGATTGACACCGTGTTACAGTTACTCGCCATGTGACATTATTTAAAAACAAAAAAATCTTAAACCAAGATACAATTTACTGTACTTAAAGATTGGTCAACGTATAGGGTAGGAAAATGTATTCCTGCAAACAGCCAACTGTATCACAAACAGGGCCGGACTGGCCCACCGGGATACTGGGAAATTTCCCGGTGGGCCGTCGGCACCTGGGGCCGGGGAGACATGTGGATGTCCTGCGGCCGCATGGAGAGCTTGGATGGCGGCCGCAGGGGAAGCTCTCCTTGCGGCCGCAGGGGAAGCTCTTCTTGCGGCCGCAGGGGAAGCTCTTCTGGCGGCCGCTGGGGGAGCAGGCTGTTCTGTCTCTGCTCCCCCTCCCTCGCGCGCTAGAAAGAGACCGGCGCCGGAATATGACGTCATATTCCGGCCCCGGTCTCATTAAGCTGCGCGCAAGGGAGGGGGAGCAGAGACAGAACAGCCTGCTCCCCCAGCGGCCGCCAGAAGAGCTTCCCCTGCGGCCGCAAGAAGAGCTTCAGGAAGGCTGGCTGGGCTGGAAGGTGAGCACAGGAGGGGAGGGGGTGGGGGGGGGGAAGTAACAAAGGTCACAGGAAGGGGAGGGTGGGGGGTAACAAAGAGCACAGGAGGGGAGGGGGGGTAACAAAGAGCACGGGAGGGGAGGGGGGGTAACAAAGAGCACAGGAGGGGAGGGGGGGTAACAAAGGGCACATGAGGGGGGGTAACAAAGGGCACAGGAGGGGAGGGGGGTAACAAATGGCACAGGAGGGGAGGGGGTGGGGGGGAAGTAACAACGGTCACAGGAAGGGGAGGGTGGGGGGTAACAAAGAGCACAGGAGGGGAGGGGTGGGGGTGGGGGGTAACAAAGAGCACAGGAGGGGGGTGGGGGGTAACAAAGAGCACAGGAGGGGAGGGGGGGTAACAAAGAGCACAGGAGGGGAGGGGGGGTAACAAAGGGCACATGAGGGGAGGGGGGGTAACAAAGGGCACAGGAGGGGAGGGGGGGGTAACAAATGGCACAGGAGGGGAGGGGGGTAACAAATGGCACAGGAGGGGAGGGGGTAACAAATGGCACAGGAGGGGAGGGGGCTAAGAGGTCACAGGAAGGGGAGGGTGGGGGGTAACAAAGGGCACAGGAGGGGAGGGGGGGTAACAAAGGGCACAGGAGGGGAGGGGAGGGGAGGGGGGGTAACAAAGGGCACAGGAGGGGAGGGGGCTAAGAGGTCACAGGAAGGGGAGGGTGGGGGGTAACAAAGGGCACAGGAGGGGAGGGGGGGTAACAAAGGGCACAGGAGGGGAGGGGGCTAAGAGGTCACAGGAAGGGGAGGGGGGGTAACAAATGGCACAGGAGGGGAGGGGGCTAAGAGGTCACAGGAAGGGGAGGGGGGTAACAAAGGGCACAGGAGGGGAGGGGGCTAAGAGGTCACAGGAAGAGGAGGGGGGTAACAAAGGGCACAGGAGGGGAGGGGGGGTAACAAAGGGCACAGGAGGAGAGGGGGCTAAGAGGTCACAGGAAGGGGAGAGGGGCCAAAAGATGAGCACAAAAGGGGCTGAAGAGGGTACAAGTCGGAAGGGGGGCTAAAGAGGGCACGGGATGGGGCTAAAGAGGGCACAGGAAGGGAGGTGGCTAAAGAGGGCACAGGAAGGGAGGGTGCTACATAAGGGCACAGGAGGGGAAGGGGCTAAAAAGCACACAGGGGGCAAAAGAGGGCACAGAAGGGGAGGGGCACCTATCAGTCTGCCCACCCACCCACACAGGTAGCAACAAGTATGTATGTAAGTGGGAGTGTGTCTGTCTGTGTCATGCTGTGTGTGTGTGTGTGTCATGCTGTGTCTGTGTCTGTGTCATGCTGTGTGTGTGCCTGTCTGTGTCACGCTGTGTGTGTTTCTGTGTCATGCTGTGTGTGTGTGTGTGTGTGTCATGCTGTGTGTGTGTCTGTGTCATGCTGTGTGTGTGTCTGTGTCATGCTGTGTGTGTGTGTCTCTGTGTCACTGTGTGTCTGTATCATGGTGTGTGTGTGTGTCTGTCTGTGTCATGGTGTGTGTATGTCTGTCATGGTGTGTGTGTGTCAGTCGTAGTGTCTGTGTGTGTTTGTAAAAATAGTGTTTTACTCACTTTTTTTTTTCCAACGTCATGCTGGTCTCTGCCTCTATGACTGAGATCATCAAGCTTGATGATCTCAGCCAATCCGCACTGACACAGGAAGCGCCTCTAGTGACCGTCTGAGTGTCTGTCACTAGAGGTGTCACTAGGAAGCAATGTAAACACTGCCTTTTCTCTGAAAAGTCAGTGTTTACATTCAAAAGCCTGCAGGGACAGGCTATAGACACCAGAACCACTACATTAAGCTGTGTGTGTGTGCGCCTGCTAGTGAGTTTGCTTGCTTGCATGTGTGTGTGTGTCTGCTAGTGAGTGAGCTTGTATTTTTATGTCAATGAGCTTATGTATATTAGTGAAATTGTTTGTCTATGAGGCTGTGTATCAATGAGCTTGTGTGTGTCAGTGAGATTGTCTGTGTCTGCATGGGAGTATGCTTACTGTATAATTAAATGTTTTACTCTGAAAGGACCAATATATTATATTAGAAAAAGCTATATATATATATATATATATATATATATATATATATATATATATATATATATATATATATATATATAATTACTCAATCATCTGGGGTGGCAAGACATAGCCTTACATATTACATGCTCCAATATATATGGTGCAATGACTTATGGGGCTGGCATAGATTTTTTTTTCCCAGGGCTGCTTTGTATCCCCAGTCCGGCCCTGATCACAAATTCCCACCCCAACCCTCGAGACACGCCACCAGTCTAGAAGCTGTACACGCCACCAGTCCTTGAGGCAAGCCACAAGTCCTGGAGCTGTACATGCCACCAGTCTTCGAGGCAACCCACCAGTCCAGGAGCTGTGCATTTCTAGTTCCGTTACAATCTAGGTACTGACAAAACCTGGACCTTTGATGCGCCATAAGGAATTATTAACCACTGATCTTTAATATCATTGTAGATTATTCAAAAATAGGTCTCATTGTTATTTACTAATATGAGAATTATGCATCCAGACTGTTTGAGAGGAGGAAGTAGTTCTATGTCTGGTATACTTGCCTGCCAGAGAGGGGGCACCTTAAGGTTCATGAGGGAGTTATAGACATCCTCGAGCGCCTTGTTGAGGATAATCTCTCCTCTAATAGCTTGTTTCAAACTGTGCAGCGATGTGTGTATAACTGATAATAAATGGTTAAAGCGATCGATTTCCTGGTGCAGGACTGTCAGTAATGCAGAGTTAATCAATGGGTCGTAACCTGTAAACAGAGTAAATTAATAATGCTGCCCATGAGAATGATAAATGGTGAGCTCTGACCAGTGCTCGTACTTTCTTCTCCAGCTATTCTACTGATAACAAAACATTGGCAACAATTTAATAGCACTAAATCCATTATACAAGTAACTCTGAGGAATGCCAAATGTGTGACTCCAGTTCACTCCCAATGTAATGTTTGTAACTACAGGAAGTTGCTTTAGCGGATCATCTACCTGTAACTGTCAATATTAACTTGAGTACACAATGGAGTAGTCACCAGAAATCTAAAGAACTAAATAATAGGAGCAGTGGTTTCCATGGTGATTGCTGCACATTTACACCTGTCCCATAAAATCACTAATAAGTCTCACCTCCTTGTTTCTTTATGGAGGTGATTCGAACCATGGTAAGCATGGAAATGTGCATCTTGGATACATTTTGCTCTCTTTGTGCAAAACAATGTTGTCATGGTAATAAAGCAACACAGTTTTAATATCTGGTGTCTGAAAATGACAGAAATTGGCACCTAAATACACCATGAGGGTTTAAAAACCACTCCCTGTAGGGATAAACATAACACAATCTTAGCAGCTTTGCTAGAATGACACCCAGGGAGGTGTTACAGGAGTCATTTATAAAATTGTAAATTGGGGAAAAACAGCCGCATGCTACAGATCTAAACAGTTCAGCAAGCTGGAATGATTAATTTGTCTACCCGTCTAGAAGAGCCTGACCTTGGGTGGATTTGACGACTGATTCCCATGCAGGCAGTGCAAACAAGGCACTAAGAGTGACCCCATCGACATTCACGGCCGGGTCCTGCTTGGTTTTGGTTTCGACCGTCTGCGGTAACACTTTAAGGATGTCAGCAATGATCTCCAGGACTATCTTATCCTTGTTTTCTTCACCTCTGGAAAATATTTAAATGATTTAGGTTAAAATACAATATCGCACAGTGAAAATCCCAAACTGCATTGCTCTAGCTATGTGAATATGCATTGAAATATTAATTATTGCAGTCTGTGGGCTCTAATTGTATGAAATACACATAGATATATGCAATGCTGTATAACGCCATAATATACAGGGGTCAAGAGGTCATCCACGGAAGCTGTAGGAAAGATGATTTCACCAATAAAGATGTGGAATTCTTTACCTAGCGACGCGCTCTTATTAAATTCAGTAGATAATCAAAGTCTGGATGCCTTATTATTGTTAATATGGACATTATTTACAAGCTATTGATACAAGAAGAAATCTGATCACTTCAATAAAGAGGGATTATTTTGTTATTTTTTTTGTACAAATGGGAATCACTTCAAATATTTTATTTTTTTAAACTCCTTTGGATTAACTGCAGCAACACCTGTGAAAGTCTGAAATACGATGGACATGATTTTATAAGCCAGTATCACAGTCTGCAGAGTCTATATCACACAGTTCAGAGTACACAGTCCCTAGCACACAGTCCATAGCACATAGTCCCTATCAGCCCTAGTACATAGTCTCTAGAAGTCCTAGCACACAGTGCCCAGCACACAGTCCCTAGCAGCCCTAGTACACAGCCATAGCACAGTCCCTATCAGCCCTAATACACAGTCTTAGCACACTGTCCCTGGCAGTCCTAGCACACAGTCCTAGCACACAGTCCCTAGCAGCCCTAGTACACAGCCATAGCACACAGTCCCTATCAGCCCTAATACACAGTCTTAGCACACTGTCCCTAGCAGTCCTAGCACACAGTCCCTAGCAGCCCTAGTACACAGCCATAGCACACAGTCCCTATCAGCCCTAATACACAGTCTTAGCACACTGTCCCTAGCAGCCCTAGTACATAGTCCTAGCACACAGCCATAGCACACAGTCCCTATCAGCCCTAATACACAGTCTTAGCACACTGTCCCTAGCAGCCCTAGTACATAGTCCTGGCACACAGTCCTAGCACACAGTCCCTATCAGCCCTAATACACAGTCTTAGCACACTGTCCCTAGCAGCCCTAGTACATAGTCCTGGCACACAGTCCTAGCACACAGTCCCTATCAGCCCTAATACACAGTCTTAGCACACTGTCCCTAGCAGTCCTAGCACACAGTCCCTAGCAGCCCAAGTACAGTCTCTAGAATCCCTAGCACACAGTCCAGAGTACAATATCCCTAGCAGCCCTAGTACACAGTCCATAGCACATAATCCCTAGCAGCCCAAGTACACAGTCCCTAGCAGCCCTAGTACACAGTCCCTATCAGCCCTAATACACAGTCTTAGCACACTGTCCCTAGCAGCCCTAGCACACAGGCCCTAGCAGTCCTAGCACACAGCCCTAGCACACTGTCCTAACACACTGTCCCTAGCAGCTCTAGTACACAGTCCTAGCACACAGTGCCTAGCAGCCCAAGTACACAGTCCCTAGCACACAGTTCCTAGCAGCCCAAGTAAAGTCTCTAGAATCCCTAGCACACAGTCCAGAGTACAATATCCCTAGCAGCCCAAGTAAACAGTCCCTAGCACACAGTTCCTAGCAGCCCAAGTAAAGTCTCTAGAATCCCTAGCACACAGTCCAGAGTACAATATCCCTAGCAGCCCAAGTAAACAGTCCCTAGCAGCCCAAGTACACAGTCCTAGCACACAGGTACCTGTCTGCTGCGTGCTCCACACTGATCCTAGACTGCATACTGACTATGGTGTCCAGGAAGATCTGGGCCTGAGATTCTAGATGGGTTCTCTCAGCAGTGGGATGCATCCCAAATATCTCGGGCGAGTCTGTGTCTGGGAGCGAGGACAGGTAATCTCTGTAGTCTTGGAGAGTCGCACTGTCCGACAATGACCGATAAACCTGAAAACAAATTATAATAAGGACCTATATACATTGCATTGTGTGTTTTGTATACACACTACTGTGCAAACATTTTAAGCAGGTGTCAAAAATGCTGTAAAGTAAGAATTATTTTATAAATAAATCTATTAATAGTTTATTTTTATCAACTAACAAAATGGAAAGTGAGTGAACAGATTATAATGTATATCAAATTAACATTTGGTGTGACCAAGCTTTGCCTTCAAAACAGCAGAAATTGTTCTATGTACACAGGGAACACACAGTTTAAACGGAACTTGGCAGGTAGGTTGTACCAAACATCTTGAAGAACTAACCACCATTCTGTGGATTTAGGAAGCCTCAGTTGCTATTGTCCCAGGCAGACTTGATGTTACATTAAGGGCTTACTTACAGGACTCCTTGTTCTTCTGAGTTCCATTTAGAGAGAGTATAGCATTCCCCAAACCTCTCAGTCTGCACTAGGACCTACCACTTACCTAAGAGGAAACATCAAAGAGAGATCTTTTCCACCAAGTGCACGGGTCTACCGCCAGCCAGCTGGGCCTACCAGGACTAGCAAGATTACCATGGCTATACAGACAGTACTACAGGGATAAGTACCCCCGAGGCTCAGGGCCCAGTCTGGTTTAATACCTTGCAGTGACTTACTATGAACTAGGCGGCTCTTACATTATCAGAGGAGAAGGAGTGGTTTTCTTGCAATACTGCTGGATTATAGAAATTGTCCAAGATGCTAAGGAGACAGCGTCGGTCCCAGGAGTCAGTGACGCGACCTCCGTACACAACTTCCCCTGTCAGATAATGAACAGCCTGCCACGGGATCTCATTCTGTCCCTGCATGAACATTGCAAGCATCTGTATGGAGACCTAGGAATCAAAAACACTCTACATTTACAATGTTCACATTAAATGCGCCATTCACGGGCAGAAGGCAACAATGCACAATGACAAAAACAATAGACAGGCATAATGGGAATATCCTGATATGGGGTCAGATTATCCCTCCAGGTCCACATAATTTAGCATCAAATGATGCAAGTCACCTATTTCGATTAAAGCACCACTTCCTGTTTTCTGTTTGCCTGGCTATACTTGCACAGTCTGTTTATCATTGGAGTGAAATAGCATTCTGTGTTTTTTTACATTTGTTAAATCTTAGTTTGCTGAATAAAATCAAATACCAGTTATGTGCCCACAAAGCACCGGTGAATGTGTTGCCTTGGTGGACTGTAAACAATCTATTTTGGGTAAAATTATCCCTTTATTATACATTCTTTGTCTCTTGTGCTTCAACTTACTGTCAATATACTGTCAACACATGTTTAAAAATAAGCTATTTTTAAATAAAATTAGATTTCCAATTTGCCACTAAATCATAACTGACGACAAAGAACCCAAAATCTGTGGTTGAAATGTTTTCCCAGGAGCTGGAGAGTCAGGTCTGATCTTGAATAATCTCGTTTTGTTAACATCAGTAACATTGGCCATGCAAACCTCAAGGTCAGAGGCGGTGAACTGGTACGGGATATTCCAGCCAAGGGAGCCATACTTTCTTCTTTCATTTATGACGGCATTGAAGAAACACAGGCTGAAGAGTAATTTTTTCCATGATTGTCCATCTGCCCCCTTCTCAAATACGTCCTCTGTTACCACCCCAGAGCCACTGGCATCAAAGGTCTGTAACAACTTTCCTTTAAGACCTTGCGGAGGTTCAACCGCCATCTGCCAGAAAAAACAAATAAATCATAAATGGAGGCAAGGATAACCGAGGAATAAATTATACACATTTTATATTCATAACATCCTATTCATGTTATAAGACCTATAATAATTCCCATTGACATATAATCTATTTTAAATTATTCACATATAATCTAGTTTAAGTTATTATTACCGAGGCCCTTTTGTCGCTCTTTCTACTGTAATAGACAGAAACGGCACCGCATGGTGGCCTATGGAGGCTAACAGAGCACAACTTCAGAACTTTAGCTCTCTGATACAGGAAGCAGAAGGGAATAAACTAAAGCAGCCAGTATTTACAGGTAGCGTAAGTGCACGTAGATTAGCATGATCAGATGGGCAGACTAGATGGGACGAACGGTTCTTATCTGCCTTCACATTCGATGTTACTTGAAACAATCATTGTAATGTAGTCTGGTAAAAAAACACCTAGAACTCTGTATAGACATAGCACTCGGTGGCTACCATGCTAAAGCATCAATCAAGGACTTTGGTTACAAAGAATCCTCAGATCCTTTGGTGATTTCAATCCCGATATATATAATTACAAGGATTGCAGCCTATGACATGAGTTAAAGCAGGCACTACTTTGACAAACAGAATTTTATTGAAGAAAAACAATGCACTTTCCCAGAGTGATTTACATCTTACCTTAAAGCTTTTCTGTAAAATAGAAACGGGAAAAGCTGTGTCGGGCTTTGAGCTTAACCACAGTCTGAATTGTGAATCAGTGTAATTGTTTTGATGTGACAATCTAAAATAAAATTGAGAGTATTATTGTTTGTTACTAAACAAAAACTCTACCACTGCTTTAACCTGCTATCAATGGATCCATCCCCTGTTCAGTGTTTCTTCCCCACCGTATCCTGTCCTTCTCTCTATGCTCCTCGATACCCTTCTCAGCTCCCTACCTTGTCCCACTCCCAATACACCCTATTCTCATGTCTATCTCCATCTCCACCCACCCATTTCTTCCGAGCCCCTGTCCTATTCACTTTGCTATTTCCCAGAACAGCCCTGTTCTCTTATTACACAGCATTGGTCACTGGTGCAGAAGACTGTGTCCGGTATATTCACAGTCTTGCCAGTGCCAAGCCAAAATGGCTAGATCCTGCTACTAACGTGTTGGTGCCACAGTACATTCCGATACCTTTAGGATTTGGTAATTTTGTTATGTTTTAGTTTGATTTTCTAGCAGTGAATAAGACACTGTACAGAAGATTTCTGTAAAGTCATGCCCTACTCTACCCAGTCATCTTAATAACATGTATTTTTCGGCTTTTCATTGCAGACTTACTTGGCTACGATTTCCTGCAGTTTTGGCATGAAGGAAGCCGCCAGGTGACAGTTTTGAAGGAAAACCCATCGGCCTTTCAGATGCTGTGCTTTGCTGATCAATTCCTCAGCTTTGACTCCTTGACCACGACCCAGAGATATAATGTCCAAATGCATGGTGCTACCCCGAGTTTCCATGGCAAGTCGTTCCAACTGTCCAACTGGATCGGTACCTATAAACGATACACACAGAAAACTTTATTGATTATTTATCCAGTAGCACATTGCATCTGAAGGGAAAACAATAGGATATTTCGTTCATACAGGGAGTAAGAAGACGGCCATTTTGAAATTGCATTAAAAATGCCAAAATCACAGAGACCATGTGATGTCAACAGCCAATCCAGTCTGTGATTTGCAGGCAAGCATTCCATTGTGTAACACAAGGAAACTGTTCTTTGAATAAAGCTCTGTGTCCAAACCTTATATGGAAAGCTTATTTGACTTATTTCATGAAAATACTGCAGATTTTAAAATGATCAATGCATGCTATATAAACAGTTTAAAGGCCATTTAATGGCGCGTATAATATTTTTAAAGATGGAGGTACTTTAAACGACGCAGTAATTATCGCTTACCTGGAGAAAGAATAAATATAAGTGGCTCGGTTGCTGTAGACTTTTCATACACTTGCTTTAGATTCATTCGGCCACTTTGAAGATATTGAAGGCCCATGTTCTCAACAATAAAATCCTGTATGGCACTTATAAAACATTCAGGCCGAAGGACCTTGATCTGCATTTGAAAATATATATACCGTATATTATTAATTATTAGCTATGACTTAAATACTAAGTCTGTGGACTATTTGTGAAATATGATGGATCGAAAGGTTGTGTTTTTCCAAGACTCTTTACTGAGGTGAAGAGTCCTATTTAGAATTAAAACTAAACCTATTATTATAATGTCTATTGGAACGCTGTGAGTTATGTGGATTTGCCTAAACCTCTAAACCAATCTACGATCTAGATTTTGCTGTCCGTTTTAGTCCCATTTAATTGTATTATTTGCTAAAAAGGTGCATTAAAATACAGGATAAAGAGATATGCTGAGCAGAACTGTTGCTATATCAGACATGATTTACTTATCACTCTCTATATTATGACTCCAGTTGTTGCAAGTCTCCATTGGTGGATTTATATCTGTTTGTGGATTAACTAATGGTTTGGAAATATTGGAAACTGATTCATAGCTGTGCTATCTTAAAGGGACAGCTCTGATTAGTCACTATGTGCTCCCCTCAACACACAGAGACACATTGATAAAACTTAATTTACACTTTCACATGGAAGGGCTAGGACAACACTCTCTGACAGGTGTAGTGGTTATGTTGTTTAGAAATAAATATGCTATTTGATCATATAGAAAATACCCAAGAATTTCTCTTACCATAATAAGTTTCTGGAATGATGACAGTTTTTCCCATTGAAATATTTCCAGATTAGCTGGAGTTTCCTCTATTGGCAGTGTTATATCTACACAATGAAACGCAAGACAGCATTAAAATTTGATATTTTTTTTTGTGTGGCTTAACACACCTTTACATGAATGTACACAAACATTGACGTTGTTATGCAAAGAGAGAGAGAGAGACTGTCCTTATAGGGAAACCTGATAGAGGGATGTTGGTATCAAAAGAAATATAGAACAGGTATAGTTTCTTGTCCCAAAAGGTATAACAAGATCATACTTTAATAGGGTAAATAGACGCCAGTTCTGAGTGATAGTAGGTACTGGTTAACTCTTGGCTGGCAGCCAGACTTACTAGCATGAGACAGAACAGGGCGTGTGGGTAAGGGGGTTGGTGCTATGTTAGTATATATACTAAAATCACATAATACCAAACACATATAGAGATAGCACATAGAGAGTAGACAAATAAGTAATAAAAACCACCCTGTCCTTGCCCATAGGCTGGTCCAAAATGTTGGTCAGTGGCAGTAGGAAGGGGAGGGCGAGTAAGGAGTAGGGGGAGAGGGGGAGAGGGTGAGCGAAGCTAGGTAAAGCAGAAAATGCAGTGCCTAGGAGAGCAAACTTTAATCTCGTGTACTAATAGTGATTGACCACTAGGGGTCGCTCCAGAGTAAGTATCTGGCAAGCCCGCCGGATTGACCCAAAAATATATTCAATGTGGATATATATATCAGTAACGGCTCAAACCAGTATCTGACAGACACAAGTGGGGTGTAACGAGTCTGTCACTATGGTATTGAGCCTTATACTGACTTGATATCCAGTACTCGGTTAGTTACCACTAGGGGTCGCTCCAGAGTAAGTGTCAAATCTGGTAAGCTTGCCTGGTTGACACAATAGTATCAAATGTAGATGAATATACAAGTAACGGCTTAAACCAGTGTCGGACAGACCCAAGTAGAACGTAACGAGTTTGTCACCGTGGTATTAAGCCTTATACGGACTTGACATCCAACACGGGGAGTGAAATCATTCCGTGGTGTGAGCTTTTAATCATGATTTAGGTACCCTGTTAATCCTATGCGGCATCTGATAATGCTTGTGATTTAACAGGATATTAACAGCGGTTCTATTCACGGGTTTGCTTCGTTGACACAATAGTGTCCAATGTTGGTGTGTATACAGGTATAGGCATAGACTAGTATCCGACAGATTGCGGTAAAGTATAACGGGTCTGTCGCTACGGTACTCAGCCTGATGCTGTCCTGATATCCAACATGGAAAATGAAGCAAGACCGTGGTGTGAACTCTTACAAGTTGTTTGAGTTCAATGTTGGTCCTGTGTGACAACCAACTATGCTTACAATTTTTCAAGATCCTAGCAATAGTTAGATTAACAGGTCTGGTTCACATACTAGACAGTCTATACTTAGAAAAACCTGAAAAAGGAATAGTGCCTTCATGGGCACTGGTTATAGTAAAGAGAGTGCCAGGGAGACGGCACGATAGTTAGTAGATAAAAAGAGTTATGTACACTGTGAGATAGTTTGCATGAGTATATACCCAAATCGGTATATAGTTTGCTTTCCGATTGAATAATATCAAAGTGTCATTTTAAACTCTACCACTGGAGGGAGACAGTTCCCCCTGACGAGCCGCTAAACACGGCGAAACGCGCGTCGGGTTTACACCGACATTATCTTCAGACCGTTACCTGCTTTCCGTCACCCTCGAGAAATGATTTCACTCCTCTAGATACCTTACGATCGGTCCCCAGAACCCGTCACATTGTAATCGGGCTCTATTACCCTATGGCAGCATATACAGCTGAATTGACCGATCTTGCTAAGAAGAGGACACTGTTTATACATTAACCTTGGGGACCTGACACTTTGATATTATTCAATCGGAAAGCAAACTATATACCGATTTGGGTATATACTCATGCAAACTATCTCACAGTGTACATAACTCTTTTTATCTACTAACTATCGTGCCGTCTCCCTGGCACTCTCTTTACTATAACCAGTGCCCATGAAGGCACTATTCCTTTTTCGGGTTTTTCTAAGTATAGACTGTCTAGTATGTGAACCAGACCTGTTAATCTAACTATTGCTAGGATCTTGAAAAATTGTAAGCATAGTTGGTTGTCACACAGGACCAACATTGAACTCAAACAACTTGTAAGAGTTCACACCACGGTCTTGCTTCATTTTCCATGTTGGATATCAGGACAGCATCAGGCTGAGTACCGTAGCGACAGACCCGTTATACTTTACCGCAATCTGTCGGATACTAGTCTATGCCTATACCTGTATACACACCAACATTGGACACTATTGTGTCAACGAAGCAAACCCGTGAATAGAACCGCTGTTAATATCCTGTTAAATCACAAGCATTATCAGATGCCGCATAGGATTAACAGGGTACCTAAATCATGATTAAAAGCTCACACCACGGAATGATTTCACTCCCCGTGTTGGATGTCAAGTCCGTATAAGGCTTAATACCACGGTGACAAACTCGTTACGTTCTACTTGGGTCTGTCCGACACTGGTTTAAGCCGTTACTTGTATATTCATCTACATTTGATACTATTGTGTCAACCAGGCAAGCTTACCAGATTTGACACTTACTCTGGAGCGACCCCTAGTGGTAACTAACCGAGTACTGGATATCAAGTCAGTATAAGGCTCAATACCATAGTGACAGACTCGTTACACCCCACTTGTGTCTGTCAGATACTGGTTTGAGCCGTTACTGATATATATATCCACATTGAATATATTTTTGGGTCAATCCGGCGGGCTTGCCAGATACTTACTCTGGAGCGACCCCTAGTGGTCAATCACTATTAGTACACGAGATTAAAGTTTGCTCTCCTAGGCACTGCATTTTCTGCTTTACCTAGCTTCGCTCACCCTCTCCCCCTCTCCCCCTACTCCTTACTCGCCCTCCCCTTCCTACTGCCACTGACCAACATTTTGGACCAGCCTATGGGCAAGGACAGGGTGGTTTTTATTACTTATTTGTCTACTCTCTATGTGCTATCTCTATATGTGTTTGGTATTATGTGATTTTAGTATATATACTAACATAGCACCAACCCCCTTACCCACACGCCCTGTTCTGTCTTATGCTAGTAAGTCTGGCTGCCAGCCAAGAGTTAACCAGTACCTACTATCACTCAGAACTGGCGTCTATTTACCCTATTAAAGTATGATCTTGTTATACCTTTTGGGACAAGAAACTATACCTGTTCTATATTTCTTTTGATACCAACATCCCTCTATCAGGTTTCCCTATAAGGACAGTCTCTCTCTCTCTCTTTGCACTTTATACTTTGAGGGTTACCCCCTCCCTGTCCGGTCACATTTGACAACGTTATGGGCCAACCCATCTCTCTATTGACGTTGTTATGTTTAACAATGGTGATTTTCACTTATAAATCTACTTGTTGCCCTCCATATGTGAAATTATTTTTTCCAGCACAAACCTTAAAATCACTCATTCCTAGGGCAGAGGATACCAATCGTCATGTTTTAGCAGGAGCCCCGAGGAATACTACACACTGTAGGGTTGTACATGGAATGCACTCTCAGCAGCATGTAGTAAAGTCATACGTTTCATCAGTGAAACCAACAAATGATGGTATGAATCGTTCCAGGAATTCCATTTCTTATTGTACAAGAAACACGTGAGCAAGTGTTACACGGACCAAGTTTGTGTCCAGTAATTTATTAACATCCAATGGTCTACCACAGCACCCCGATAAATGTGTCCCACTAGCCAAATACAAAGTCTGCTTTAAGGGGAACTTTGCCCTGGCAAACTGATTTAATGCACTTAATTTGGATATGATAAAAGAATATTATTTCAATCTTCTTACACTCAACGTCTACTAGACTGCAAGCTCACAAGGGCAGGGCCCTTTTTTCTTTTGTAGATATGTGTACATTATATGAACTTCTATGCAACTTGACTGTAACCCAGCTATTTTATACAGAAACTGTTGGCACCAAATAAAAATAAATATTAATAAGAGGAAGAACCAATAATAGAATGAACAATACAATTAACGTTTAATATGGAAATGTAAAAATGATATATAAAGGATGTAAAGGACTGGGGATATTTTATTATGGAATTTATTAGTACTACATGGTAGAATATGATTGTGTTCAGTTAGTAATGATTACCTGGCTGGAGGGTGTATGGATTCCTTAGATACTGATACAGATCGTCAGCTTTGAAGAATTCCTTCCACTGTTGGGTGTTAGAAGCAATAGTGTGGCACAGGGATGAGAAGGATTTCATGTTGGCAGTTAAGTACTGGCACTGTTTCCATGTGGACTCCGAGAGACACTTAGGGGAGCAATGTACGTGAGACTCGCCACCTACTTCTACAGATAGACAAATACATAATTCATACATATCTCTCTATATTCAATAATTCTTCCTAGATTATTATATCCAATCTCATTCAATCCAAATAATGAGGCAATGTGCCATAACACTTAAACAATTCAAAGTAAAGAACCTAGATTTTCTTGTTTATTTCTGCTGCGATATGTGGATCATTTAGCAGGTTTGCATTTTCCTAATTGTGATTAGTATGACGGGTGACACATTGTGTATTGTGGTAAAATGAAAATTAAGGCCAAATAGCGGATACGAAAAGGTTTCACAATTCAACTCCAGTTCTAACTTAATTATTTCAGTCTGTTTGATTGTCAGTTCCCCGGCAGTCACTGTTTAGTGAATTAACCTCATTGTGTTGAAAATCCATCATAAAAAAATTCAGGTCGAGATGAAATGATGATGAAGTTGATTAGGAATGCAGTAAGATACCTTGCCAGCTGATTCAAATGGAAATTACTAAACTGTAAATTCAAACCTGATTGACATGTGGCCAAAGTTTACACAACAAATCTCATTCATTCTGACAATAGGTTTTAGTATAATTGTTTCTAATTCTCCATCTTGCTATAATCAATAATTAACAATGCCAATCATTCATTAGCTATGGTTAAGTTACCCCTTGGAAATGTGTCAAATAACACTTTAAATATACCTTCGGTTTGTGCATTGCTGTCAGTAGTGGGTGCTTGGCCTGGAACTTGCCGGTCTGAAAATGAAATATTGAGCATTAGTTATAGCATTGGGGATGCCTGTTGTACTCCGAGGGTTAGTGTGTTGCACCAGAGTAACAGAGTTCTAAACAGGTGAATTTATTTGTAGGTTAAAAATTAGGGATTGTGCCAAAAGAACAACTCTACAACTGCCTGTCAAGACTCCACCTTAAGCCTCACTACTACCGCTACATTGTCACCTGTCAGTCAAAATTCTGCTGTCCTTCAAGTCTGGAACGGGTCCCACAAGAAATAATAAACTATACTACCAAAATAACACGTAAACATATCTTAAAATATTAGAGCTATGTCATAAGTAGCATTGTAATGGTTAGGCATTCTAGCATTCTGTGTCTGCATCTACAATCCCGAGTCTGGTCAAACTATCAATAATAAAAAGCTGGTCAAATAGTTTCATAGTTACATATCTGAAAAGAGATATATGTCCATCAAGTTCAGCCTTTCTCACATCTGTTTTTGTTGTTGTTCCAAAAGAAGGCAAAAAATCAGTTTGAAGCACTTCCAATTTTGCAACAAACTAGGAAACAATTCCTTCTTAACCCCCAAATGGCAGTCCGATACCACCTTTGATCAAGAAGCTGTTACTCCACCAATTAAACATTATATCCCTGAATATCATGTTTTTGCAAGTATTTATCCAGTTGCTGTTTAAACATCTGTATAGACTCTGATAAAACTACCTCTTCAGGCAGGCCACATCCTTATTGTTCTTACTGTAAAATCTGGACTAAATCTTCTTTCTTCCAGTCTAAATGTGCAATCTCGTGTCCCATGTATAGTCCTGTTTTTAACAGATTTCCGGACAATGGTTTGTGTGTCTCTGAATATATTTCTATAATGCTCTCATATTCCCACTGAGGCGTTGTTTTACCAAACTAAAGAGATTTACATTTGTTAACCTTTCCATAATATAATACTGGAGGCACGAGGTGTCATAATATGTCTCTCTTATTCTATCAGAGGTCTAGTCTTGTTTTGACACCTTGGACCATGGAATGATCAGACATGCAATGGATGGTTTCAGGGTTTAGAAGATTGAGGAACATGAATGATAATTAATATCTAGTGATTGTCAAAGGCGAATCACAACCAACTCGAACCAGCAATGTAACGGAACCACTAGGACCAATATCACATAAACCTAGCCCTAACTTTCACACATCATCTTCAAACAGATAGAAGGCATAGGAGAAGTCTTCACTGCAAAACATGTTCTGGTAAACTGCAGGTAGAGGCAACCAACACAGATAACTTTGCTGATAACATACCATATATTTTATCTGTAGGTCTCCGGAAAAACACAGAAACTGGTATTATATCTCTCAGAATGCAATGATCATGCCTCGGAACCTCGAATTTCCCTTATTTTAATTCTTCTATTTGTTTTGTTTGTAATTAATTCAAATGTTGCTTTTATTAGGAAAATGACCTACCTATAATGTTGGGATGTGTTTCTTTTTCCATCATGTTGGCCAGCAGCATGGAGTGTAAAAAGAAATCCCATTCTGGATTTGGAAGAAGTTCCTGTGCGTTACTGGAAGGATCGGAGCTGCTGCTGTGTTTCATGATGTTAGCACAGAGCATGAACGAGCAGCAAAGCTGGTGCTCCGTGAAAAGTCCGGAAGAAATAATCTGAGGGGCGACAAAAAATGATCAACAAATAGATACCAATGTCTCTCTAGATATCCCCGCATTCATTACTAAAAATAGCAATCAATCCTATAGACAATCCTATAGAAAAATCTTGCAACATCTTTAAAGGAGATCCGATTTTAGATAAATATCTAGGAGATAAACCTAGAATTATTTATTCTAAAGCCCCGAATCTCAAATCCCTACTTGCCCCAACAATCAAAGAGATTAAGAAGACGCAAGAATATGGATTTAGGAAATGTGGCAAATGCCTAGGTTGTACTAATAATACAACACAGGAACCTCTGATTAAAGAATTTTACCAGCGAGAAAGTGAAGAGAAATTCTGTATCAAATCAGCACTAAATTGTATTTCAGTAGGAGTTGTATATATATTAATATGTCCATGTAACAAACAATATGTGGGTAGGACCAAACGAAAATGTAAAACTAGGCTGCGTGAACACATAAGGAACATCAAAAGAGGGTTCCCCAGCCACAACCTGTCAAAACACTTTGATCTATTCCACTCCAGGAATCCGTCTGGTGTGAGATTTATGGCAGTTTAAAATGTTGAGGCACATTGGAGAGGAGGAGAGTTGGAAAAGGCTCTGGACAGGACTGAAGCTAAATGGATCTTCTATCTGGATACACTAGAACCTGAAGGTCCAAATATAGACTTTGAGTTAAATGCGTTTTTATAACCCCAACCCAACTATCTCTAAGTCTAGGGAATTAGAGCCTCACTCATCCACCCTTCAATAAAGCAATTCCATTTATTCTGCTTCAGGGGCTATATTTGGTTTCAATTTTATATTTATATTCATACATTTTATGAAGACTTCCAAGAATTGTGGAAGATTATATTAACATATCCTTTCCCTTATCTTTTAGTGATTCAGTACTTTCATTGAATTACTATATCTTATTTTGATTTCTATTTTAATTTATTTTATATTGCATTCTTTATTATTTTATTTTTATAATTATTATTTTTTTTTGTATTGCGTTTCTAATATATATAAAATTTTTACTATATATAACACTACTTGTAATATTTCTGCCAGTTTTAATACCCCCTTATCGGGTTTGTGTATTTTAATATTGTCATTTCTAAATGTATACAATTTAAAAAAAAATTATCGGTAGTAGGATCCACCATCTTTTAATTAGATAAATGGACCATTTCTATGTATCAGTATATTACCCTTGGAGTCACTAGTTGGTTATCATATCTCAAATATGAGTTCATTAGCCGCAGACTTTTCTTTGGCTATTTAAATCCCACGGCAAACAACGAGACGTATGCCTCTGAAGAAGTGACGTATCGGTTACGAAACGCATAAGGCGTGTCTACACTTACGGAAAACCAATTGGGAACAGCTTCAGTGGAACGCGGAAGTCGCCAGTGGTGAATGCAAGTCTTCAGGTTCTGTTCCATAGTCAGCTGGAAGGAGAGGCTGAGACTTTGGTCGCTCCATAACCGCTACCCAACCACACTTTGGGACTTCTTAAGATCCATTGATATGCTTGTTTTCCTGGCATTCCTGTAAGTGTTTTTAACCTACTTTCTGATTGATTAAAATTTACAGAGAACACTATGTCTCTGTGTTTGTCTGTTCTAGAATGAAGACATCAGGATTTTAATGCTCTGCCTAGACTTTCATTGTAGTCTTGGGTTTTAACCTGTTATGCCGGAGAATGTGTATCTTTATTGCCCAGTCTAGATACTACATCAACATTGGCAGTAAATATATGTGGTAACCTGTTGCTTATATATAGCAGGAGTGTGACCTAATTGTACTGGTACATTGTGTTACTAACACACTAAAGTCAGACTATACTAATAAACTGTCGGTCCATCCGGACTATATACATGTTTTGGCTCATATACAACTCTGAGACCATTTCTGACTCCAATTTATATTCAATTCATATTTGTTCCATTATTATTTGTCATTGTGTTTTTGGAATTTTTTATTTATTGTATCACTACATATTTAATTTGTACTTTGTTTAATTGTATCTATTTTATTTATTTTACGTCCTACTTCCCTCTCCTGGTCATATAGGGTATATCACCTACAGGTGGGTTACCCCTAACGCTTTCATTTACCTTGCTGAGCCTTGGATGGGGGCTTATTAGGCCAGTTGAGATCAGGGTGAGTAGAGGATTTTTACGTATACTGATCCCCTTATAGCTCATTTTCCACTCAATGTTGGAATAGTTATCTATTCCAACCTATACATACTCCATCTTCCCCTCGTCTGACATCGGCAGGAGCTGGAGCCTAATGCGCATGCATGGCAATTGCCGTGCACGTATTAGGTCTTCCGCATAGGAAAGCTCTGAATCAATGCTTTCTAATGGAGAAATGCGTGATGACATTGAATGTGAACATTGCAGTTTCTCTAAAACTACAATTATCTCAGCTGCAGGGTTAAGGGGACATGGACATTGCACTCAATTAAATGAAGTGGTCTGGGTCCCTATACTGTTTCTCTAAAGCAAATTTAAAGTGAATTTTAGATTTTAGACCAAGGCATTGGAAAAATTATTTGTGCCAACTATGATTCAGGTTCTGCAAAGAAAGTGAATATTTGTGTAATCATAACAAAACAATCTGTAGAAGGCGCAAGTTTAGGGAAATAGTTAGAACTTTCTCTCCAAATCTGCTCTCTTTTAGATAGTTTTTTAGGTTTCAGTTTGGCTGTCAATTTGAATTCTTGTTAATTCACAATATATAAGCCTGTAGGTTCAAGACACAGGTTTACAGAGAGTTGTAGGATGTGAGGTTGACAAAGCGGACATCCTTGAGATTCAGCAAACTGCCTTCCTCTGGCCATGAATAGTCATTCTGGACTTCGCTGGACACAGGTTGTTGAAGTGCTAGTGGTGTCGCTATGAAACTAGGCACTGTAAAACCTAAAGAGCCTATTTTTTCCATATTACCTTATACACATTTTCTGTTAAAACATTACTGATGTCATGAATTTGCCTCTTGATATCCTCGCTTTCGATGGATGGACTTTCTTGCACCACTTTATTTGCAGATTTCGCTCGACTGGAAGGTCTTATTGTGCCAGAAAATGATAACTCTGGCTGAATAGTTTCGACCGACCCCAAGGATTCCACGAAGACCTGGTGAAACCAGTGCAGAGAGAACTGGTACATATAATTCAGGTGAATGAGATCGGCCACCATGAAGTACAGAATAGCCCCTCGTGTAGCAATAGGCAGGTACACCTCACGTGCCGCTTCAATAGTAGCTTCTGTTTTCTCAGAGGCCTCAATCCGCTGGGAAACATTCCTGGAAGTTATTTTGGACTTTTTCAATGTTTCAATAAGGTCGTGATCATCTAGCAAGTGTCCTATATTAATTAAAACAAAGGATTGTTTTCTATATATATATACAGATTTCTGGAAAGCTGTGGTGAACACTATAAAAATGAATAATTCTGCATGCCAGAACATTCTGGACAGAAACACTTTAAAAAAATAAATAAATTACGAATTAATGAAATTATAGATAGTAAAACAGAAAGAGTTGTAAATGACCATTTCTTAATATGTACGGTAACTTGGACTTTTTTCCTTACACAGTCTATAATCCCCTCACCTATTTTAATTGTGTATACACAATTACAGGATATGGGTGTAGACCATGGCAATCGGGTATACACTTGTGAAGATGTGAAAGGACACAGGAGGCTCATGCAGGGTTTAGGAGTCTATTAACAGGGCAGGAGATAATAAATTCTAACTTAAACAGAATGTGCAATACAGGAACTTAAAATATCTAGGTTATTTTTCAGGAAGTGTTACGGAAGGCTGTGCAAATCACATGCAGAGAGGTGTGACTAGTACTGTATAAACAAAGTGATCTAACTCATAAATGTCAGAGAATTAAGCAGTGAGACTGCAGGGGCATGATCTACACCCCAAAACTGTTTCATTAGGCTAAAGTTGTTTTTGTGCCTGCAATGTCCTTCTAAGCCCTCTAAGTCATATTAACCCTAATCCCCCCTAAACCTAAACACCTCTAACTCTAAGCCCACTCTATACTCTTTAATTTTTTTCAATACTGTGCATTATGCATTATAAATGTGGTCAGTAAGGGGCCAGGCTTGCCTGAAGCCCCCTCAGTTTGTTTAACACCCACTCAAAAACAATTTGACACAGAACCAAGAGACATCAGTAGCCTGCGAGCACCTTAACCAGTATCAGGTTGTAGGGATTGTAGTGCTTAGTGTCCCTTGTATTAAAGACTCTCCCCCAATAAAAAATATTACCCATCAATATTTAACCACACTTTTAGCACATAAAGTGTTAAGGACAACATTCTATAAGAGAACAGACTATCACACTGATAAGTACCTTAATAAGTCTCCTATTTTAAGTGAGAGAATGCAGAAATCATCTCATTAATGCACTCTGAAATGTTAAAGGATCAGTCTAAGACCAGGACCACTTCAGTTTAGTTTTGGTGCACAGAACATGTCCCTGTAGTTTGCTAAATCGTATGCTATTTACGAGGTAAACCATTTTGATTCTGTAGTTCAATCCACATCACCTGTGATGATAATTCCCATGGGTTTACCTTTACACTTCCTAAAAAAAAACCTGTTAATTTGGCACCTATCTTAGGAACAGTCAATAAACAGATTTTATTAAATGTAGTTCTTATTTCTTGCTCTGTTAATTGACTGCTAGTGATTGAGAAGAGCACTGCCAGCAGCCTCCTGCATGAGAATCGGTTTCTTACACAAAGCTCCATAACGAGAAACACAAATCAGAGCAGCACATTTTGGAACCTATTCCAGCATAACGTGAATATTCATATATATCTTTAAAAGATCCAGAATTTATCTTATCACGTTCTATATTTATTTATAAACTAATAACTTTTTCATGTATTTACACAGCCTCCAGATGTGCTCCCTGTGTCCACAATACTTCTCTATTGCATGAACACAGTCCAAAAAGTTGAGGGGATCAACTTAGCTGCAAAACTTGCAAAAGAGGGAGGATTTTCCAGATTTAGGAAAATTATTTAGAAAAAATGAATAAATGCATATTGTTTATTTTAACTACCTTGTTCGAGAGGATTAGAAAAATAAGTTGTTTTAACCTAGGCCTTCCCTTAAAATAAAAAAAAAATACAAAACGGTGTTGACAAATAATAAAATAATTTGTGAAGAGCACCTTCGGTTTTCTGTAGAAGGGTGAGAGATTTCTCCTCGAGTTCGTGAAGTGTATAAAGGTCCTCAGTAATGCTCTCCATCAACTGACTTCTCTGCTCTTCCAGGTGTGGTTGCTTGTGTTCGACCACCAGGGAAAGTAGCTGGTCTCGCAAACCTTTAAATGTTACCGTGAAGTTGATCATTGTGACCATAATGCAAACTGCTGGCAGGAAGTGAGGATTGGGTGACGGTGTTGTCATGTACAGCCTACAAACACAAAATATGTCAGTAATACATACATAATGCTACAAAACCACTGACATTTTTAAATACCTTAACCGGATGGCTATTTTCCTTAAAAAGACGTAGTATTTAAGGTAACCCAATATTACCCACTATAAAGTTTATATATATTTAGGCAAGTTTTAGGCAGATCCAAACTAGAAACATTCTCCAAATCAGCCAGGTTTTCAGTTTGGGTTTTTGGACTAAAATATGAAATTCACTTTCTAAAGTGAGAATTCAAAATAAATTTCAAATTGTAGACCAAAATAGCCAAACTAGAAGCAGAGTTGACTTAGAGACTTTTTCCTATTCAGTTATTTCGGCCTTAAATTTGAAATTCACTTTATATTCTCACTTTGGTACTATAACAATTACACACATACATTATAGGTAATAGGGGTAACATTTCTCTACAATTTAGTGTTTAAAAATAATCCTGTGTCTGAAAGAGAAGTTCTGGTTTCTCTAGAAGAAATTCATGCTCTGTGTATGTTTGAAAACATCTGGTTCTTCCAGGAGAGACACATGATGTGTGTATGGATGAGAAGATCTGATTCCTCTATTTGAGATTCATGCTGTGATTGGGGGAGGGAAGATCTTGTTTCTACAGAAGAGATTCATGCTGTGAGTACAGATGAGAAGATCTGGTTCCTTTAAGAGATATGGTGGGTACAAATCTGAATATCTGGTTCATCTAGGAGAAATACATACTGTGGGTATGGAAGAGAAGATCTGGTTCCTCCAGAACACAGACATACTGTGGGTAGGGAAGAGAAGATCTGGTTCCTCCAGAACACAGACATATTGTGGGTAGGGAAGAGGAAGTCAAGTTTCTCTAAAAGAGATACATTCTGTGTATTACATAGTTACATAGTTACATAGATGAAAAGAGACTTGCGTCCATCAAGTTCAGCCTTCCTCACATCTGTTTTTTGCTGTTGATCCAAAAGAAGGCAAAAAACCCAGTCTGAAGCGCTTCCAATTTTGCAACAAACTAGGAAAAAAAGTCTTATTGACCCCAAAATGGCAGTGAGATATCACCTTGGAACAAGCAGCTATTGCCACACTAATTAGAAATTATATATTCCTGTATTTATCCAATTGCTGCTTAAACATCTGTATTGTCACGGTTCTCACCATGACATCAAGACAGCCAGACGTGGTCGCCCCAGAAATGCCCAACAGGGAATTTGAACCTGAGGCCTTATGCACCACAATCCTGCCTCTAAGGCACTATTCAGTTCATGTTTCTGCCTATGTCCTATCCTGCCTTATCTCCAGCACTGGGGGCTGGACATTACCTGTGGCTGCTCCTATAATCTCAGCCCACCTGAAGCAGATGCCAAATTAGCCAGATATAAGACACTGCCTCTCCCTGAGGGCAGTGTCAGTTCATTGACTCTGGTTCCTGTGTTGGTGTTTGTGTTCCAGTCAAGGCTGGCCTTAAGCCATTAGCAAAAAGTCTTCACGGCGCCCCCCCCCCTCCCACCACCACCACCAAGTTGCCTGTATACAGTCACACACACAGGCACAAGCAGTCAGTCACACAAACAGTTACAAGCAGACAGTCAGATACACTCAGTTACAGGCAGACAGACACGCTCAGTTACAGGCAGACAGTCACACACACTCACACATGCTCAGTTACAGGCAGACAGTCAAAGGGCCAAACACACAGTTAAACGCAAACAGTCACACACAGTTACAGGCACACAGTCACACACACTGTCACAAGCAGATAGTCACACATACTCCATTACAAGCAGACAGTCATACACACTTGATTACAGGCATGCAGACACTCACGCATGCTGATAGGCATACATACACACACTCAGTTAAAGGCAGATAGTCACACATACAGGCACACACAACGGCACAGCTAGAGCAACACACACAATTGGAGTCACACACAGTTACAGTCATACACAGGCAGATTGTCACACACAGGCAGAAACTCACACACACACAGGCAGGCAGTCATACACACAAGGCAGTCACACACACACACACACACACGGAGACAGTCACACCCACAGGGAGGCAGTCACACACACAGGCAGGTAGACAGTCACACAGACAGATAGTCACACACACACAGGCAAACAGTCACACACAGGCAGTCAGATAGTCACGCACACAGGCAGGCAGGAAGTCAGACAGACAGTCACACACACACAGGCAGTCAGACAGACAGTCACACACACAGGCAGGCAGACACAGCCACACACAGACAGTCACACACAGACAGACAGTCACACACACACACAGGCAGACAGTCACACACACACACACACACACACACAGGGAGGCAGTCACACAGACAGTCACACACAGAGGCAGACTCGCAGGCAGTCACACACACACACACACACACACACAGGGAAACAGTCACACACACAGGCAGGCAGACAGACATTCACACACACACACACACACACAGGCAGGCAGTCGGACAGATAGTCACACACATACACACACAGGCAGTCACACAGACAGACAGTCACACACACAGGCAGGCAGTCACACACACACACACACAGACTTACCTCTTTCCAGTATGGCTGTAAGGGGGAGTGGAAGCAGTTGGTTGATGGGGGAGCAGGGGCTCCTTCCTTCTTCCCTCTTACTGTGCAGCAGTTACCAGGGGCTTCGGGTATGTATTAGCCCCGCCCCCGCCACTCGGTAACTTGTGATAAGCCCCGCCCCCGCCACTCGGTAATCCCCACCCTGCCACCTTGATTATTATTATTTTTAATAGATCGGGTGGAGAATAATGAAATCCTCCACACGGGTACCTGTTTTAGCTCCCCTGCACTCCTGTCACCCAGCCATGTGCGAGCTGTGTCGGCCACATGGCGCCCCCTGGTCCATGGCGCCCTGTGCGGCCGCACGGCTCGCACACCCCTAAGGCCGGCCCTGGTTCCAGTGTTCTCCAGTTGGCTCCTGACCTGGGCTTTCTATATATGTATCCTGACTTCTGGCATCCTCTGACCTTTGGCTTACCCTCGACGATTCTCCTGCTTGTGTCCTTACCTGTACCGCAACTTTGAGCAATATATTGCACAGCCCCCGTGCACAGATTCACAGGCCAGGTGAATTCTTACCTCACCACCTTGGCCTGTGTTCAATTGCAAGGGTGAGCATAAATCTCTGCCTACCGGACTCCCAACTAAGGTAAGCCGTGACATGTATGGAATCTTCCGGCAGAGAATCCCACATCCTTATAGATCTTACTGTAAAAAAACATTTTCTTTGCCTCAGATTAAATCTTCTTTCTTCCAGCCTAAATACGTGACCTCGTGTCCTATGTATAGCCCTGTTTATGAATATATTTTAAAATAATGGTTTGTACTGGCCCCGAATATATTTGTATAATGTTATCATAACCCCTCTCAGGTGCCGTTTTTCCAAACTAAACAGATTACCTTTTTTTAACCTTTCTTCAAAACTAAAATGCTTCATTCCTTTTATCAATTTTGTAGCTCGTCTCTGCACTTTTTCTAGTGCCATGATATCCTTCTTTAGAGCAGGTGCCCAAAATTGCACAGCATATTCAAGGTGTGGTCTTACCAGTGATTTATAAAGAGGCAAAATTATATTTTCATCCCGAGAATTTATGCCCCTACTTATACATGACAAAACCTTACTGGCCTTAACAACTGCAGATTGAAATTGCACATTGTTGCATAGTTTGTTGTCTATAACAATTCCCAAGTCCTTTTCGTGTGTAGTTATCTCTAATTCGTTTTCCATTTAGGGTATACGTTGCTTGTGCAGTCCTTACACCGAAGTGCATAACTTTGCATTTCTCTACATTAAATGTCATCTGCCATTTTAGTGCCCAGTCCCCCAATCTATCTAAATCCAGATACAGATAAGAGATACATGATGTGGATACAAATGAGAATATCCATATCGATGAGAGGATCTGGTTCCTCTAGAAGAGATATGAACTGTGGGTAGGGAAGGAAAGATCTGATTTCTCTGGGACAGATACATGCTGTAGATACAGATGAGAAGATCTGCTTCCCCTAAAAAAGATATAGGCTGTAGATAGGGAAAATAATATCTGGATTCCCCAGGAGAGAGAGATGCTGTGAATAAGGATGAGAAGATCTAGTTCCTCCAGGAGAGAGAGATGCTATGAATAAGGATGAGAACATCTAGTTCCTCCAGGAGAGGTATATGTGAATATTGAGTTTTCTTCGTGGGTAAGAGGAATTAAAAGACAAATTTTCTCCAGGAAAAGATTGCGGTGAATTTTATGGATCGATAACAGAAATTACACTATTGTAATAAGATATACATATATATATCTTATTGATCACATTATTAATATTATTATGGATGCTGTTTACTCACACCCATACATTCTGCCCTTCATACAGCTAGTTACCGGTAACTCCTCACTGACAGTAGAGAGAGTTTAATTAGAATGTAAAATAATGCATCTTAATAAGCAGTGCAATATTGGAAAATTCCATAATATAATGAAAGAGATTTGCTACTTTATCACATAATAAAACATACCTAAAATTGTGGTTATATTCAATTTCAGAATCGCCTATCTTTATGAAGTCTTGCCCTGCTCTTCTGTAAATTTTCTTCCCTAAAATAGGCTTTAGGCTTGGGTCCAGGTCTTCTGCAACATCCTTTACAAATAATTAAAATGTAAATTATTCAGCAGGAACCAACTGATTGGTAACAATGACTATAATGAGACAAGTGTGAGATTTTACCTGTAAGAGAACCGGTTCTCCGAGTCGAATAGCATTTTCCATTATTGTTATATAGCCAGGATCAGAAGCCCGGACCTTTTGCAATCGTTCACCTTCCATTTGGCAAATCCATTTATATGCTTGACCATGAGGATCAATCAAGAGTGGCCACCGTTGCCCATTTTTAACCAAAATAGCGTTTTCAGTAGAATAAGGATCAGGAGGTAGACCTTCATTTTGCCACCGCCGGACCTGATGAGTCAATCAAAACAGTATTTATTATATGCTCTCTTTAAGGGATTCAGTACATTCTAAGGTAAAAATGATAGAGAAAGGTAGAGGTAGAGAAAGACTCATGGTCAATATGTGTAAAAAAATAGGCAATATTATATATTAGGAGACGGGGCAATAACAAAGGAGATATCGCTATTTACCAGAATAAGATCAGTAAATATTTTCTGGTAGATTATTATTTTTTTTTTTTAATTCTTTATTTTGTTGTGCAGTGGTATATATATATACATATTGACATATGATAGAAACAAGCAGTAGTAGTGTGACAAAATTAAACTGTATGTCAAGATAAGCTGCACTTTTTGTTTTAGAGAAATCTTTCTAAACAAGATATTATTTGCTGAAACAATATGATATGACCCATGTTTAGTCATTGCACATGAGAAAGTAAATGACATGAATAAAACACGCTATTAACTAGTCAGGAGGAAATCCTATGTAACAGTTAACAGTAACTGCTAGTCTTACCACTGCAAACGTTTGTATAAATGTTTAGCACAAATGGAAATGTAGTTAAAAAGTATTTGTGGTGTGAAGATTAGTGATCATTTACATAAAAACATATAAACATTGCATATATCATTAAAATATGGTGCAATTAAATGCTCGGTATAACGCAAACTATCGTTAAATAGTGTTACTTTTGCTCAGCTAGATTATCGTGCTATGCTTGTGATATGCTCATAAACACCTTGGCTACATAATGAGCTGCACTTTATTGATAACTCAAATAGCCAAAACTCAATGTATAAAACATGCAGACACGACCAGAAGGGATAAATGTTTGGACAAGAACTAGATTTAATTTAATAGATTTTTTTATTGGTGTAAATAACTTCCTTGGGCTCTGAAATCACGTAACAGTGATACCAAAAAGGAATGTGAACATTCAGAAAATAAACTATGTATAAAAACAGTGATTAAATCAATAAACAGAACTCTACCTCGTTCTTAGACGCCATTGCTCGGATTACCGAGTAGTCATCAGACGCAGGGATCTTGTAGGTTTCACACAACTTTAGCCATTCCCCCACTAGTTGCGTCCGATAGTCTGATGTAAACACCCCACAATACACGATAAACGCGGCAGAAACCAGTAGATTGCCAAGGATTCCTTCCAGCCGAAGGTCTAATCTGTTAACGGACTCCTGCCATCGCACCTGTGCCATTATAAAAAAAAGTGAATTATGTGAGATGGGTCGTGGGCTTTGTAGTAACCACATCTCTTATTGTTTGACAATTCCGATTTTACATGAGAAACATTGTACCTGTTATCTACAAAACATCTTGACATTACTCAATACTGGAAAAACTAAGAACCATCTTCACATTATTTTAAAAGGTTTTCGTTTTTCGACTTCTAATCTAATCTGACTTGACTTGACTCTAACTGTACTGAGCATTCTTGCATTCTTCTGAACCCACACTGTTTACCAGCGTGCAATTCTCATCCTCTTTCTATTTGGCTGCAGCTAACTCTATTTTTATATGCAAAAGGTTTACAATTCACGCTACAACTGGAGTAGGACTCAACAGAGGTTATCATTCACAGAGGAAGCTCAATTAGAACTAACAACAGACTAATAATGTCTAGTGCTGCCAGGCATATCCTGATTTTTTTTTAATTATTTGAAAAAAATGCTATTGTAGAATATTTAATAAGAACAGATTTTATACTTTAAAAAAAAAAAGTAATTTTTGCCAATAACCAGGTTGATTTATGCCAAACCTTCTCTTCGTCCAGAGCGAAGATCAACACGGAGGCAGTCTTCAAGCGTACGGCGGTTAATTGTTTTCGATGCGCCAGAAGGTCCTTCGCGGCCACGCTTTCATTGTACTGTCTCTGCAATGACTGCTGGTGTTCTTCAACCTGATAATCATGACATATATTGATACGAAAAAAAAAACCCCATCAAAACAATACTCATGTTATACTCAAGTATTCATGTTTTAAAGAATAAAAAATGAAACCACATACATATTGCACAAAGATATAGTTTGGATGATATAATAAACATTGACCTCAATGTAATATTGCTAAATAAGCTTTTCAAATGATTTCATATTTTTGTAAAAACGTTTAGAATTATTTTTTCAAAGTATTAAAATATCACAAAATATATTATCCAAAAATATATAAATTTATATTAAAATACTAATATTTTTTAAAATATGAAATCATTTGAAAAGTTTATCCGAAAATATAAACTCATTCTAGGCCATAGTTACATAGTAACCTAGGGTTAAAAAAAAGAATGCATTAAGTCCAACGAGTGCAACCTTTAAAAAAAAAATCTTTGTATGTTGTTGATCCAAAGAAGGCAAAAAAAACACATTTGAAGTGAAGGGGCCAATTACGCCACAAAAACAGAAAGCAATCATTTGTCCCCAATATCCATGCTAATTATATCCTTAAATATTCTGTTTTAAAAAAAAATTACCCTTTCCTTTGCTGTAGGTGAAAATACCTTTATTCCAGTCTCAATAGGTGATCTCTTGACTGTTGTACATTCCTGCTAATGAATAGGTTAGCACGTAGCAGTTTGTACTTACTCTGCATTTATGTGTACACAAAATTAAAACCACTCACAGGTGAAGCGACTATATTGATTATATTGTTACAATGGCACCTGTCAGGGGGTAGGATATATGAGGCAGCAGGACTTGTATTTCATGTGTTGGAAGCAGGAAAATGGGCAAGGGAAAAGATCTGAGTGACTTTAACAAGGACCAAATAGTGACGGCTATTCATTAATATTTTATATATCTCATTATAGGGGAATGCTACCGTTGAATAAAATATTCAACACTTACTTATTCTGTTTATTTCTTAAAATGACACTCTCTGTGATCAAAATACTATACTATTTCCGAGATGATTTTACAAATCGTGGTGACTTACCGCAGACAAAGCTTTCTGTTTCTGCTTTAACCGTTCCTGGGCAAGTCTTAGCGCTTCTTTGGCCTCTGACAAACGTCGCTGTTTTGGTTCCACTGTCTAGTTTAGAAAAGAAAACAGCGAAACAAAATGTAAACAGTAAATGAGTTATTGGTTCTCTCGCTAGCAAAGCAATCGGCAGATAGACGTCTGGTCTCCAAAACACGCAGCGTATTAAAATTTACACTATACTAAAATGATACTTCTGGGGAGGGGTGCATTAATCATTATATATACCTATACATATCAGTGTGTCATTAGAAGTACAATGTTTATCTGATCCTTATAGGCCTACTCTTATATTTTATACGAGCTGCTTTCGTCTACGTGCCTTTTCCTCTTTGTCTTTTGTTTCTTTTTCTTTGTTAGAACACACAGGTTACTGTTGATGGTTAGTCAGTTCTCCCATGTCATTAGTAGTGCATCAGGCTCTTTGGTAACAGTTTCAGATTGTAGCTATTCTATTTGGCTTTCCTTGTGTCTCATCTGAAGTTTTAATTGTTTTCCACTTTTAGCCACATAGTTGATGGTCTCGCTTAAATCTTACTTGTCTTGGAGCAGTCTGCCCCAGGTGTAACTGATTCACCTACATTACACCAATATAGCAAGTGTCTTACTAGGCAGGATGTCTCAAATGAAGGGTCTTCTTGTGAAGAAACACGCTAGCATCTCCCGTTTTGTAACCCCCTCTGCTCACTGACTGTATATTTATTTTATCTTTATACTGATGAATACTTGGATGAGATAAAGCAATTACTTTTTACACAATTGAGTTCAGACCTTCAGTCCTGTGGATTGGTCCTGGTGCCATTGACTTTACTTGCCTAGGAGGATAAGCAATTTGATGGGAAGAGAATCCCCTATTGTCAATGTATGGCTGCTATACAGCATGGCGATTTCTTTAGGTTTTCATTGGTTATCACTATGTATGCCAATAACATGTCTAGATGACACTGTATACATATAATTATTGACGCAGTAAAAAGTCGACCATTGGGACGCTCTCTGTTCTCCCATCAATTGGACAATGAGACTACACAGAATACACCTGGGACTTTATCCAACTCTTAATACATTTAAACACTCTACAAATTAACAAGAATACCTTCTGCACGTTATGATAGTGCTCCAAAGCCAAAACCCACTGGCAGAGAGAACGGCATGCATTCGACACAAAACCCACAACTTTAGGGTTAAATTCTGGCACCTGGGAATACTGTCGTAATTTCACAAACACCTGTAAAATAAATGTTTAAATCTGATTATTAGGATTCCATAGACTAACTAACCAGTGATCAGCATCTGCTATCAATTTTACACTTATTGTTAGTGGGTGGGTTTATATTATTAAAGGGACACTCCAGGATCCCACACACGTTAGGTGCACTGTGTAGGTTAGGTTACAGTTAGTTATACTGATGTAGAATTATTAAAAAATCTTTATTGTATTTGTATTGAATTATTGCACTAACTCCATTTTAACCTGATGCTGTGACAAATCCTCCATTTTGTCCCCATAACCTGACTTCTCCATATGAAAACTACATTACATGACAGAATTTCTCAGCACATCTAACAACAATAGACAAAGACTGTATTCTCCATAAGGATATGACTAACCCAGGAACTGCTGAATTTCCCCTAACTCGCAACATAGTATAATTTAAAGGCCATGAGAACACAGTAGTAATGAAATGTTCTATTCATAAGAGACCTTGCACCTAACCACGAGATTTGACATCACCGACCGAGTAAAATGACGCTCAAGACCCCTTGTCCCCCACCCGTGTCCAAAAAGTACCACCTCTTGGTGGGTGGACACGGAACTAACCACTTAGTTTTTGATCCAATTAATTATATTGATAGGTGGACACTAATCCAGACACTTAACAATTAATCCAATTAATGATGTTTATTCACTGATATCTTGATAATCAATGATGACGAAAATGTCTCTTAAAAGGGCCTGCGCGCCCTCTGATACTTCACTTGCCAATAAATTTCCTCGAAGTTATTTTAACCTGAACTCCGTGTGTCAGACTGAATTACTTCAGCGTATATACGCAATTCAATTCTCTTTAATTTGGACAGGAACAGATAGACACTTAAACATTTTGGTTTACTGAAAAAGTACCATAACAACACTGGGTGGGTTTATATTATTAAAGTGACACTCCAGGCTCTCACACGTTAGGTGTACTGTGTAGGTTAGGTTACAGTTAGTTATACTGGGTGGGTTTATATAATTAAAGGGACACTCCAGGCTCCCACACAGGTTAGGGGCACTGTATAGGTTAGGTTACAGTTAGTTATACTTGGTGGGTTTATATTATTAAAGGGACACTCCAGGCTCCCACACACGTTAGATGCACTGTGTAGGGTAGGTTACAGTTAGTTATACTGGGTGGGTTTATATTATTAAAGGGACACTCCAGGCTCCCACACAGGTTAGGGGCACTGTATAGGTTAGGTTACAGTTAGTTATACTGGGTGGATTTTTATATAATTAATTGGACACTCCAGGCTCCCACACACGTTAGGTGCACTGTGTAGGTTAGGTTACAGTTACTTATACTGGGTGGGTTTATATTATTAAAGGGACTCTCCAGGCTCCCACACATGTTAGGTGCACTGTGTAGGTTAGGTTACAGTTATACTGGGTGGGTTTATATTATTAACCCCTTCACGACGGGTGACGGACGAGGTCCGTCATCCTGGGGATGCCCTTAACGACGGGTGACGGACCTCGTCCGTCACGCGGTAAAATTAACCCCAGATCGCCGCAATCGCGGCGATCGTGGGGTTAATGGTGCTCCGGTCTGCCTCTGCATTAGAGGCAGACCGGGAGCACCGGATCGGGCTGTCAGAGTACATGTGCCCGCTCTGACAGCATGCCAGAGCGGGCACATGTGCTCTCTATACTCACCTCCGCCTCCCTGCACTTCCGGGTTCAGTGTGAAGTGCAGGGAGCCGGATCTGCAGTGATCCTGCCCCCTGGTGTTAAAAAAAAAAGTTAAATTAAAATCCCACCCCCCTTTACCCATATTAATAAAAAATTAACCCCTTCCCTGCCAATTGATCACTGACTACAGTGATCAATTGGCAGGGATTACATTTTAATATGATCTGATTTTTTTTTTAACCCCTGAGGGTTAATTCTTTTTTTTTTAACCCTCAGGGGTTAAATTTATTTTATTAATTAATTTAAATATTTTAAAATTATAAATTTAGCTAGCTGGGGAGGGTGGAAGTTAGTGGGGAATTGGGGGATTTAGTGTTAGGCTAACTAGGGGTTAACGTTAAAAAAAGTTTTAAAATAAGCTTTAAAAAGTTAAAAAATTAAGTAAAAAAAAAGTTTTAATAACGTTTAAGTAAAAAAAAAAAAAAAAAAAAACCCTTTACCCAGTCCAAATAAAAATTAACCCCTTGCCTGCCAGTCTATCACTGCCTACAGTGATCAAAATACAGATCACAGTATTATACTGTGATCTAATTTTTTTTAAACCCCTGACGATTAACTTTTATTTATTTTTTAACCCTCAGGGGTTAAATTAATTTAATTAACTAATTTAAATATTGTATAATTAAATATTTTGCTAGCTGGGGTGGGTGGGAGTTATGGGAAAATGGGGAATTTACTGTTAGTGCTGCTTACTGCTAGTTAGGGGTTAATGGTAAAAGAAAAAGCTTAGAAAAATGTTAAATCTGTAAAAAAAAGTTTTATGAAAGTTTAGGAAACTTTAAAAAAATGAATAAGCAAAACAAAAGTTTAAAAAATAGTTTTAAAAAGTAAAAAAAGTTTTAAAAAGTAAAAAAATACATAACGCTCATTACCACTACACCTGGTACAAGCTAGCGGAAAAATGATCCCACGCTAAGGTTCAAAATATGCCTTTTGAAATACCCTGGGATGTCTTCTTTAAGAAATGGTATGGCTTTATGGGGTATTTGGATTATATAGCCTGGTAAAATACTCTAAAATGGGACATGGGCACAGCGTAAAAATTTAAAGTTTGAAAAAAATGGAATGGCTGTGTCCCAAATGTGCCCCTCCGATGTCCACATATACCTGGCAAAGGTACATACGGGGGTATTTTTGTACTCAGCCGACATAGCTGAGCAACATATAAAGTATTATAGAGTGGTGGTACACAAAATGTTTGCAAAATATACTGTGCAAACTCACTTTGTGTGTCAAAAAGGCAGAAAAAACGCTTATTACCACTACACCTGGTACAAGCTAGCGGAAAAATTATCCCACGCTAAGGTTCAAAATATGCCTTTTGAAATACCCTGGGGTGTCTACTTTAAGAAATGGTAGGCCTTTGTGGGGTAGTTTGAATTTAAAACTTACGAAGATGCTTGGAAATTGCACATAGGTCCAGCGTCAAAATTCAAAGTTCTGTAAAAACTGATATGGCTTGGTCTCCAATATGCCACTGTAGCTTCACAAAATAGTGCCAAAGACATTCATTGGGGATGTCTTTTTACTCAGAAGACTTAGCTGAGCATAATTTGAAGGTTTTGAACTTAGTGGCACATATGAAATATACAAAATGCCCAGCAAAAATGCAATCCGTATGTCAAAAAATGCACAAAATTATTTTTTTTTTTTTTATAAATTCAAAATTTTATTATTTTCAAGTTGAAGAGGGGGATATAGGGATACAGAAAGGAAGAAGGGTTGGGGAAGGGGGGTAACAGGGTCTTACGACCAGTTTTCCATCTTTTCTTTGTTGTTACAGACAAAGTTCCGTTCCTTGCCATGGCATAGCTCGTCAGTCATATTAAACAATATATACATTAAGCTGTACAAGGTTGAGTTTATAGTGGTCTTTCTATGGTGTGTGTACCAGGGGGTACTGCTTTTCTGGTCTCGTTTAAATAGAGATTCTTTACCTTGGTTTTTACCTGTTATTCGGGGTAAGGTACGGGAAGAGGAACTTGGGTTAAAGAGTGGGTTCACAGAGTTCCTGGAGCTCATGCTTTTGCTGGCTTTATCTGTGGTAGTTGTGGTGCATGAACTTTTGTGTCGTGGTATTCTTTACATCCCATTTATTTTGGTTGTTACATCTGTTTATAGCTGTTATTGTTTGTCTCTGTGTCTAACGGGGAGGGGGTTCCAGGGTGTAACTTCTGGGGGTGTGAACTATATTACATCGTGTACCTGTGTACAGTGGCTATACTCAAGTTACAGTTGGTTTGCGTTCCGTATCGTTGTGATTGCGGTGTGGTTGTTTTCCTTAGTAGGTGGTGTGTGTTTGTGTGCCTCCATCCGAGGGGAGTGCAGTAGGGAGGGAGGGGGGGAAGGGAGGTAGTAGTCAGGTCTTAGGGTTGGGTTTTGATTCTTATTCGTGGGCCCGTCTATGTGTGGTGTCCCTTGTCTAGGCTTGAGTGGTCCTGGGGGTGGTTTTTTCGGGGTTGGGTGGTGTTAAGTCTGAGTAGTTTGTTATCCTACCTGTGATCTTTATGTGTGTTCTGGTTGGGGCCTCGTTGGTTGGGTGTGAGGGTTGGGTCTTAGATCTGTGTTGTTGCTTGTTGGGAGCTCCCACCCACCTGGTCTGACCCGTTTGATGGGGCGTTTGATAGGGTCGTGAATTCAAAGATCCATGGCTCCCATATTTTGTCGAAATGTTTGGTGGTGTCGTGGACTAAGGCTGTTAGCTTATCCATTTGCATTGCTTCGTTGATTTTCTGTTTTATGATTGTGAGGGGCGGGATGTCTGGGCTTCCCCATTTTTCTGCGATCGCTCGCCTGGTGGCTAGTGCCAGCTTGGCCAGTAGTTTATTCTGTGCCCTGGAGATATTTTTAAGAGGTCTGGACAGGAGCCACAGCCAGGGGTCTAGCGGGATTATGGTGTGTAGTGCCTGTGTGGCTAATTGCGCTATATGTTGCCACAGTGTGGTCACTCGGGGACACTCCCACCACATGTGGGTGTATGTTCCTCTGTTCCCACAGCCCTTCCAGCATAGATCATTGTCTGATTGTTTCATTTGTTTCAGGCGTAGCGGTGTGATGTACCATCTGAGAAGGGTTTTGTACGCTTGCTCTTTGTGGTTGACGCAGATCGATACCGTTGCTGTGGCTTCCCAAATATCCGCCCAGTCACTTTGGTCCTCCATGGGGCCCAAGTCTCTCTCCCAGGCGGCCATGTATGGCATGGCGCCTTCCCTTGTTTTTTTACTTAATAGGGAGTATAATGTTGATATTTGTCCTCTACCGAGTGGGTGCTTGCTACATGCTTTCTCTAGTGGAGTGAGGGGAGTATTGCTCGCTTTCTGTATGGCTGGTTTGTCTATGTAGCTGCGGATTTGTAAGTATCGAAAGAAGTCATGGGTCATGAAGGGGGTCTGTTGGGGTAGTTCCGAGAAGGGTAAGATCTGTTGATTTTTATAGAATTGGTGAATGCGGGTCAGGTCATTGTCCTCATAGCGGGAGAAGTCTTTCGGGGTCATGCCTGGTGTGAACTGAGTATTCCGGAGGATGGGCATTAATGGGGAGGGATGGGAGATGAGGTCATGTTTTTTGGTGATTTTATCCCATATGTTGATCGTGGTGAGGAGGGCTGGGGATGTGGTGGGGGTTGGTGGCCTGGCCTCTTTTGGGAGCCAGATGATGAGGGAGGGAAAATCGGAGCCAAATATATCGTGTTCTAGGTCAACCCATCTCTTTAGGCCAGGAGCGGCGTGTAGTTGAGTTGTCTGTGCTATTTGTGCTGCGTGGAAGTATTGGGCTATATTGGGGAGTCCCAGGCCTCCCTGTCTATTTGGGATGTAAAGTGTTCGTCGGGCTATACGTGCTCTTTTTCCAGCCCATATGAACTTGTCTATTTTGGTCTGTAACTTTTTAAAATCAGAAGCTAGTATCGGGATTGGGAGGGTTTGGAAGAGATATAGGAACCTCGGGAGGAGGTTCATTTTTATTGAGGTCGTTCGGCCGATCCATGAGATCGACATGTCTTTCCATTTTTCCAGGTCTTGTGCAGCTGTTGCCAGTAGGGGTGCGTAATTTAATTTACAAAATTATTTTTTACCACATACTTTGGCATATATTGGTGAATAAATGGGGGCATGCTAAGGCACAATATGCACCTTATGATATACCCTGGAGTGTCTACTTTTACAAATGGTAGGCCTTTGTGTTTTTTTTTTTTGAACAGTCAAACTGTTATAATACCCCAAATGGAAGCATAGGCTCATTAAATCCGTCTCTCAAAATTCAACTGTGAATACTGAAAAGGACAGGTCTCCTGTATGGCACTGTAGCTTCACGAAATAGTGCCATAGACATACAATGGGGGTGTCCTTTTACTCAGAAGACTTAGCTGAGCATAATTTGGGGGGTTTGAACTTAGTGGCACATATGAAATATACAAAATGCCCAGCAAAAATGCAATCCGTATGTAAAAAATGCACAAAATTATTTTTTACCACATACTTTGGCATGTAATGGTAAAAAAATGGGGGCATGTTAAGGCACAATATGCACCTTATGAGATACCCTGGAGTGTCTACTTTTACAAATGGTAGGCCTTTGTGGGGGTTTTTGAACAGTCAAACTGTTATAATACCCCAAATGGAAGCATAGGCTCATTAAATCCGTCTCTCAAAATTCTACTGTGAATACTGAAAAGGACAGGTCTCCTGTATGGCACTGTAGCTTCACGAAATAGTGCCATAGACATACAATGGGGGTGTCCTTTTACTCAGAAGACTTAGCTGAGCATAATTTGGGGGGTTTGAACTTAGTGGCACATATGAAATATACAAAATGCCCAGCAAAAATGCAATCCGTATGTAAAAAATGCACAAAATTATTTTTTACCACATACTTTGGCATGTAATGGTAAAAAAATGGGGGCATGTTAAGGCACAATATGCACCTTATGAGATACCCTGGAGTGTCTACTTTTACAAATGGTAGGCCTTTGTGGGGGTTTTTGAACAGTCAAACTGTTATAATACCCCAAATGGAAGCATAGGCTCATTAAATCCGTCTCTCAAAATTCTACTGTGAATACTGAAAAGGACAGGTCTCCTGTATGGCACTGTAGCTTCACGAAATAGTGCCATAGACATACAATGGGGGTGTCCTTTTACTCAGAAGACTTAGCTGAGCATAATTTGGGGGGTTTGAACTTAGTGGCACATATGAAATATACAAAATGCCCAGCAAAAATGCAATCCGTATGTAAAAAATGCACACAATTATTTTTTACCACATACTTTGGCATGTAATGGTAAAAAAATGGGGGCATGTTAAGGCACAATATGCACCTTATGAGATACCCTGGAGTGTCTACTTTTACAAATTTGTAAGTATCGAAAGAAGTCATGGGTCATGAAGGGGGTCTGTTGGGGTAGTTCCGAGAAGGGTAAGATCTGTTGATTTTTATAGAATTGGTGAATGCGGGTCAGGTCATTGTCCTCATAGCGGGAGAAGTCTTTCGGGGTCATGCCTGGTGTGAACTGAGTATTCCGGAGGATGGGCATTAATGGGGAGGGATGGGAGATGAGGTCATGTTTTTTGGTGATTTTATCCCATATGTTGATCGTGGTGAGGAGGGCTGGGGATGTGGTGGGGGTTGGTGGCCTGGCCTCTTTTGGGAGCCAGATGATGAGGGAGGGAAAATCGGAGCCAAATATATCGTGTTCTAGGTCAACCCATCTCTTTAGGCCAGGAGCGGCGTGTAGTTGAGTTGTCTGTGCTATTTGTGCTGCGTGGAAGTATTGGGCTATATTGGGGAGTCCCAGGCCTCCCTGTCTATTTGGGATGTAAAGTGTTCGTCGGGCTATACGTGCTCTTTTTCCAGCCCATATGAACTTGTCTATTTTGGTCTGTAACTTTTTAAAATCAGAAGCTAGTATCGGGATTGGGAGGGTTTGGAAGAGATATAGGAACCTCGGGAGGAGGTTCATTTTTATTGAGGTCGTTCGGCCGATCCATGAGATCGACATGTCTTTCCATTTTTCCAGGTCTTGTGCAGCTGTTGCCAGTAGGGGTGCGTAATTTAATTTACAAAATTATTTTTTACCACATACTTTGGCATATATTGGTGAATAAATGGGGGCATGCTAAGGCACAATATGCACCTTATGATATACCCTGGAGTGTCTACTTTTACAAATGGTAGGCCTTTGTGTTTTTTTTTTTTGAACAGTCAAACTGTTATAATACCCCAAATGGAAGCATAGGCTCATTAAATCCGTCTCTCAAAATTCAACTGTGAATACTGAAAAGGACAGGTCTCCTGTATGGCACTGTAGCTTCACGAAATAGTGCCATAGACATACAATGGGGGTGTCCTTTTACTCAGAAGACTTAGCTGAGCATAATTTGGGGGGTTTGAACTTAGTGGCACATATGAAATATACAAAATGCCCAGCAAAAATGCAATCCGTATGTAAAAAATGCACAAAATTATTTTTTACCACATACTTTGGCATGTAATGGTAAAAAAATGGGGGCATGTTAAGGCACAATATGCACCTTATGAGATACCCTGGAGTGTCTACTTTTACAAATGGTAGGCCTTTGTGGGGGTTTTTGAACAGTCAAACTGTTATAATACCCCAAATGGAAGCATAGGCTCATTAAATCCGTCTCTCAAAATTCTACTGTGAATACTGAAAAGGACAGGTCTCCTGTATGGCACTGTAGCTTCACGAAATAGTGCCATAGACATACAATGGGGGTGTCCTTTTACTCAGAAGACTTAGCTGAGCATAATTTGGGGGGTTTGAACTTAGTGGCACATATGAAATATACAAAATGCCCAGCAAAAATGCAATCCGTATGTAAAAAATGCACAAAATTATTTTTTACCACATACTTTGGCATGTAATGGTAAAAAAATGGGGGCATGTTAAGGCACAATATGCACCTTATGAGATACCCTGGAGTGTCTACTTTTACAAATGGTAGGCCTTTGTGGGGGTTTTTGAACAGTCAAACTGTTATAATACCCCAAATGGAAGCATAGGCTCATTAAATCCGTCTCTCAAAATTCTACTGTGAATACTGAAAAGGACAGGTCTCCTGTATGGCACTGTAGCTTCACGAAATAGTGCCATAGACATACAATGGGGGTGTCCTTTTACTCAGAAGACTTAGCTGAGCATAATTTGGGGGGTTTGAACTTAGTGGCACATATGAAATATACAAAATGCCCAGCAAAAATGCAATCCGTATGTAAAAAATGCACACAATTATTTTTTACCACATACTTTGGCATGTAATGGTAAAAAAATGGGGGCATGTTAAGGCACAATATGCACCTTATGAGATACCCTGGAGTGTCTACTTTTACAAATGGTAGGCCTTTGTGGGGGTTTTTGAACAGTCAAACTGTTATAATACCCCAAATGGAAGCATAGGCTCATTATATCCGTCTCTCAAAATTCTACTGTGAATACTGAAAAGGACAGGTCTCCTATATGGCACTGTAGCTTCACAAAATAGTGCCAAAGACATACAATGGGGGTACCGTTGTACTCAGCAGAAGTAACTGAACACATAATAAAATATTTTTCATTTTTTTTGCATTTTTCTGTATTTTTTTTATAATAAGTAAGCATTTATATATTTATATGTTATATCAAATTAAAGCCCTTTCTGTCCTTTAAAAAACAGTATATAATATGTGTCGGTGCAATAAATGAGAGAGATGCAAATTGCAGTTGAACGCAAACAGCAAGAAAATGCAAAAATTGCTTGTGTCATTAAGCGTAAGTCAAGCTTCTGAAGCTCTGTCCTTAAGGGGTTAAAGGGGCACTCCAGGCTCCCACACACGTTAGATGCACTATGTAGGTTAGGTTACAGTTAGTTATACTGGGTGGGTTTATATTATTAAAGGGACACTCCAGGTTCCCACACACATTAGATGCACTATGTAGGTTAGGTTACAGTTAGTTATACTGGGTGGGTTTATATTATTAAAGGGACACTCCAGGCTCCCACACACGTTCGGTGCACTGTGTAGGTTAGGTTACAGTTAGTTATACTGGGTGAGTTTATATTATTAAAGGGACACTCCAGGCTCCCACACACATTAGGTGCACTGTGTAGGTCAGGTTACAGTTAGATATACTGAGTGTGTTTATATTATTAAAGGGACACTCCAGGCTCCCACACACGTTAGATGCACTGTGTAGGTTAGGTTACAGTTAGTTATACTGGGTGTGTTTATATTATTAAAGGGACACTCCAGGCTCCCACACACATTAGGTGCACTGTGTAGGTTAGGTTACAGTTAGTTATACTGGGTGGGTTTATATTATTAAAGGGACACTCCAGGCTCCCACACACGTTCGGTGCACTGTGTAGGTTAGGTTACAGTTAGTTATACTGGGTGAGTTTATATTATTAAAGGGACACTCCAGGCTCCCACACACATTAGGTGCACTGTGTAGGTCAGGTTACAGTTAGATATACTGAGTGTGTTTATATTATTAAAGGGACACTCCAGGCTCCCACACACGTTAGATGCACTGTGTAGGTTAGGTTACAGTTAGTTATACTGGGTGTGTTTATATTATTAAAGGGACACTCCAGGCTCCCACACACATTAGGTGCACTGTGTAGGTTAGGTTACAGTTAGTTATACTGGGTGGGTTTATATTATTAAATGTGAATGTATGTATTTTATATGAAAGTAAAGCTACACAGCAAGGTTACCTTATCCGGAATACTGTCTTTATCAAGAGTGACCAGTCTTTTTAAGAATCCTGGATCTCCAAGTAGTAGTTTAGCTGTAGGCCAGTCTGGCTTCTTCTGTAGCAGGACACAAACTGCATTCATGACCGTTAGTACCAAAAAGGGGGGATGTGTATATACTCTGGGGAAAATAGAATAGATTTAAAGCTATAAACTGTGAACCTCGCATCGGACACCCAAATACAATGTCTACAATACATCATATGGAACTTAAAGAGGCACCATCATGTTTCTGTATTAGATGTTTGCCAGTGTAATAATCCTAGTTAAATAAATCATTTCTCCTTGCTCACGCAATTTCTGTCATTGGGTCATTCTCAGTAAAATTCAGTAAAATGATGACACCAAAACTCTCCAAACACGATAAGCCCATTCACTGTAACACTCCAAACTGATTCTGTGCTTAGCATCGAACTGTTGGGACTTTGGTAATAACTGCATGTTTAGCTCGATGTATCCCCCACGTGTCTCAGCCGATAACAGCCGTTACTACACTCACTATAGGCACAGCACTTCTGAGAGTGGCGTATAGCTACTGATTAATTCAATGACTGACAAAAACAAACATGTAGCACTTTAGCGACATCTCTGCAAATTACAGATCACATCTATAGTTAATTAAGCCAAATCATCTCACTTACCGGACTTCTGAAATGTCGGATTTGTCCAAGGAATCGAGTGCACTCACTGCCTGCTGCAAGGCTGGTAGGACATCACTGAGCTCCTGGAATGCATTCTGCAAAGGAATTCGTGCAATCATTAGAATTCACTGTCGATAAAAAGCCAACATACATTCATAGAAATGTACAATAATAGATGACGTTTACAGGGAATCATTCCGTTACTGTGTATTACAGAAAGGCTGGTAGTGATCATTAACTAAATCATGAGCTGTTGGTGCTTTGACAAATACGTTTAACCCCTTAAGGACCAAACTTCTGGAATAAAAGGGAATCATGACGTGTCACACACGTCATGTGTCCTTAAGGGGTTAAATAAAAATCCAACTTGGCTATTTTGGTCTCAATTTTTCAATTTCACAGTCACGTCATCACAACTTACTGTTTAGTGAATAAGCCCCCTTGGTCAGCTTGGATTATTGGTTTTATAGTTTGGATTATTAAAATATAAAGCAAACCCATCAAATTTACCAATATTGGTTCTCCTTTTAAGTACATTCTGAAGGACGGCAGAAATGAATCTCCAATTATGAAACATTCCATTTTGAAAAAACTGATTTAGGCCGTGCTTACCTCTGCATACTTTTCAACGATATTTGTTTCCTCCGCCATAACTTCTTCCTCCTGTTTAACAATCGTTCTGACCTGTTCCACCACTACAGAATCTTTCTGGAGCTTCACCATCAAGACTTCTATCTCCTACACAAAGCACGCAAACACAATAAAAAGGAAATATGGCATTGCATAATTCAGATCAGACTAGAAGATGCTAATCCAAAAGCAGTGGAAGGCCACAGCTGTTACGCTACTAATCGGCCGATAAAGCGATGGGGTACGCAGGTGGGCCTGTATCACTATGCCATCCAATTGTGAGTTTTTCTGTCTTTCAGTTTGTATCTGTGTGTGTTTGGCATTGTGTATCAGAGAGTGTGTGCATTTGGTAGTGTGTGTCTGGCAGTAGTGTGTCAGAGTGTACATGCATTTGGTAATGTGTGGGTGGCAGTGTGTCAGAGTGTGTGTATGTCTGGAACTGTTTATGTGTGAGAGTGTGCATGTGTTTGGTTGTGTGTGTTTCTGGCAGTGTGTGTCAGAGAGTGTATGCATTTGGTAGTGTGTGTCTGGCAGTGGTGTGTCAGAGTGTACATGCATTTGGTAATGTGTGGGTGGCAGTGTGTGTGTGTGTCAGAGATTGTGTGCATTTGTTAGTGTGTTTCTGTCTGTAGTGTGTCAGAGTGTACATGCATTTGGTAATGTGTGGGTGGCAGTGTGTGTGTGTCAGAGAGCGTGTGCATTTGGTAGTGTGTGTTTGGCAGTGTGTGTCAGAGAGCGTGTGCATTTGGTAGTGTGTGTCTGGCAGTGTGTGTCAAAGTGTGTGTATGTCTGGAACTGTTTATGTGGGAGAGTGTGCATGTGTTTGGTTGTGTGTGTTTCTGGCAGTGTGTGTCAGAGAGTGTATGCATTTGGTAGTGTGTGTCTGGCTGTGTGTGTCAGAGAGTGTGTGCATTTAGTAGTGTGTGTCTGGCAGTAGTGTGCGTGTGTCTGTCACTGTCTACCAGACAGCCACTAGACGCAGGGGTAGGCAACCGTAGGCACTCCAGATGTTTTGGACTACATTTCCTTTGATGCTTTGTCGGCATTATGGCTGTAAAAGCATTATGAGAGATGTAGTCCAAAACATTTGGAGTGCTGAAGGTTGCCTACCCATGCACTAGATGGACTTTCTGGTGCTTAGATGACTTTTGGTTGCTTAAATGAAGCTGGACATCTTCACGCTAGGCATGAGGACATCCAGCATCACCGGAATCCACATAGGAAAGCATTGATTAATTCTTGCGTATGGGGAAATCCTAATGTGAGCTCGGGTGGAGCCTGACCCTGATTCAGGTAAGTGACTGAAGGGGTTTTTACCCCTTCAGTGCTGCTGGAGGGGGCACAAGGGAGGGGGGCACTGCATGGCTTTGTTTTCCTGGCACTATAGAATCCCTTTACTGCATATCTGTGTGTGTCTCTCAGTCCGAGTGTGTCTGTCTGTTCATCTAAAACTTTGCGTCTGTGTGTGCCTGGCAGTGAGTATCTTTGTATGTGTGTGAGGTAACGTGTATCTGTGTGTGTTTGTGAGTAAGTGTCTGAGAATGTGTGTTGAGAGGGGCCTGGCCGGTCAATCTTGAGTTGCGTTCCTTGACTTTTGATGCCAGCTCTGGTAGTGTTATTTCAGAATGTAATGACGTGGGGTACAGAGTCTGCATATTCTGAGAACACACCACGTTATCATTGCTGTATGCTTGGTGCATGACCTGTATTTAGCGACATGCCAAGCATTTCAGACACAGGCCAGGACCATGAAGTTAAAAACGTGATCTGTGAATCCTACAATGTCATAGGCTGCCCGCCTACCAATAATTCCCGGTCTTGGTTTCACACTGTACCTTTGATTTTTTCTCTATCTGCGGTCCCAGGACTACTAGCTCTTGCTGCATAATTTCAACAGATGATGCAGCTTCCAAAAGCTTAGACAAACCAGTGAAAAAACGATTCCTGAGGACAGAGAAAAAGTCACAGTGTGAGCAAATATCCAGGTCTTGGATTCAGTATATCTCAGTGTGAAATGCTTGTCTGCACCACTTGTTAAGAACCATGAAATGACTGCTGGCTACATGCAATGGGAGTTAAAGTTCAACAAGAGATTGAGATTTTGCGGTTTGTGTTTTGGCTGCTTTGAACTATACTGAATGATACACCAGCGTGATAATTCGCAGTGTTTTATGGAAATAAATAAATCAATGTAACTTGATACGATAATTTCACTTACGGTCAGGTTGTTTGATTTGTGAACCTTAGGGAAATAGACCAGAGTTATAAAGGGTGAATTGTTAGGAATTCAAAGTGATTTTCAAATTTCAATCAATAAAAGCCAAAGTAGAAAAAAAAAATAAGCTGGTTTGGAGATTCTGTCTTAATTTATAAATATTTTAAACTAAACTTAACTTTGAATTCTCAACAATTCCCACTTAAGTTGTGGGGATATTTATGGGATAATAATAGTAAACAGTTGAGAATTGCCCACTATTTCAATTCTCAGATCCCAAAGATCGTTATTGTGTAAGTGAAATGTATTCCATATAAATAAAATTCCCAATTTGTTATAAAAATAGATACAATTTATTGTGACAAATTAAATAATAATAATATGTACCATGCGTGATAATAATCAATGAAAATTCAGTATAACATGAATATGCAATACAAATGGCAATACATTCCAATGGTTTAACACAGCTTAGAATCTACAACATTAGCTGTCAAGAAGATTTATGACGGTAGTTCACAGAAAGAAAGTGAAAGTTTCACACAGAGAAAGCTTCCAGCGAATAGCCATAAAATCTTTAGCTGACAGTTAGAATAACCCTTTCAATGCTGGCTAGACCTCCTAGGTAATTAAGATCTATTCTCATGTAATTTTAAATAAAATAACAATTAAACCAGTTCATTAGTCACTTCCTGGAACCATCCAATAAGAGTAATCTACCATGTTCTATAAGCAGAATCTTAACTTGCCTAAACAGATATTTTATCTTATTTTAGAGCAAATCAATACACCTAGATAAATATCACGATATGCTAACATGTGATATGTCACATTAAATACATAATTAATCTTTTCCCATCTGCAGATTGGGATGTCATAATTATATATTCTTTAGTAACTAAGATTTCTAAATACCGAAATCTAATCGTGATTTATCCAGTCATATATCATGCTATTAATTTTTTTTTTATTAAATTAGATTAATTAAATGAAACCAGTATATTTACCAGTTAAAGAGATGTTCTCAGGTAGCTAAGTGTCAAGGAATGTTTCTTTCTCGCCTACTTTGTCTTGCTTTGCATCCTTATGCCTACTTTTGCTTTCTCTGCATTCCTTTTGCTTTCTCTGCATACCTCTCTCTTCCCTTTGTCTTAACTTTTAAAGGAAAAATTCACTAGGTGATATACCAATAGAAACACTGGGGGTGTGGTTACCTTCCAGATAACAATTTAAGTATTTGGTCTGTAGAGGGCAGTCTCGTCCCACTAAACATACCTATCCAGGAAAGAGTTAACTTTTCCTGGTGGCTATTTTGACATCATTTACCTTATCTTTATAGTTGTCTATAATTTAAGTTTACTGTCAGATCAAAAAGTTTCTTTAAGTTTTGTCCAGACTATGTGCCTGGCAAATTCTGCTATAATTTCTAATATGACAGTTATAACTAAGTATGACCCCTAAACTTACAATGGGACGTCATACAATATCGAAAGTAAAATTTAATTATTTAATCTTCTCTGTCACAAATGTCTGGGTTTAGAATTAATTATATTCCATTAGCATTTAGCTAACAGTCTGTCCATCCCCCGTTCTCATTTCTTATCAGCAGGTTTGTATATACTAAGCATTCCTTTAGCTCTGGCAAAGTGGTTAGTTTTACAGAAAGGATAGAAATCTTGTGCCTTTTGTTAGCTTGAAAATAACAAAATGGAGTCTGGTCTGTTCAGATTGACTCTGACAATATACATTTTAATTTCTATCATAGCACAAAATGTCTGCCGATATAAATACCCTGACAAAGTGAATGATCCTGTAAGCAAGGCCTCTTAACAACGAAAAGCATTGTAATATTGTATTAGCTATCATTGAGTGTTCTGGGTGTGAAAGTGCTAAATGTTGATAAACATTTATTGGTTTCCATGGCGATTGCTTTTTATTTCGCAGAATAGCAAATGGTTTTGCTTTGGTAATACTCCCCAGTTTTTTTGGGGGGGGAACTAGTCATTTTAACATTACTTGAAAACAATAATAAAAAAACAATAATTCCCAATACTTTCCAGCAGGGTTTGCAAAATAAAATGTAACCTTTATGTAAATTCACATTAAAAGCCATACAGCACAATTGTCGTTCAATTAATTTTCATCCTAAATATACTTCAATACAAGCGTTTCCTATGTTCTACTCACTAAAATAAGACGCTGTTTCATGCAAATGAAAAATGATATTTATTGAACAATAAAAGTGTATTCAGTTTGGATTCCCACTAAGCCAAATGTAATCTTTCTTACCTGTCCATGGTAATAAGTTCTTTCCTCGTTTGAAAAATATGTGAAAAGGTGTCGATGAATCCAAGGTAATTTTGTGGTGTGATATAGTAATGCTGTCTAGTTTCTCCAAGAAATTGTGTGACTTTTCTAGACACGCTCTTGTGAATTTCAACACAGACTTTGGCAATATTATTTTGCAATTCCTGGAAAGCAGACCAATTAAAGGGACAGTTATATAAAAATCCCTTTAATAGATGAACATTACATTTAAAGCAGCGATGGTGATTAGATTTTTACACTGAACTTTTCAACATAACACTAACCTGTTCATAACTTTATGACGTATGCTAAGAGTTAGATAAACTGCATCAATGACATCATACCCTCCACTGTCAAAATGGACAACCAAACACTGCAACACCCCCTAGATGTAGCAAATGCCTTAAAGAATTATTTTGTTGGATGTGCTACCACCCTGGTTGCTAAGATAATGAATGATATGTGTTTTCCGACCACAAAAAAATCATGCCCTGCCGCAAACTTCAAAATCCTCATATAGAGAAATTTAATTTTAAACCTGTGCCTGTTAGTGTCGCTAACAAATATCTTAATAATTTAAAAATGAAAAACCAGTGTGGACCAGATCAAATCCCAGCAATGTTGCTGAAGCTCTCATCAATGAATCCTTGGTGTCAGGATACATACCCAAACTTTGGAAGACTGCAAAAGTAGTACCTATCCATAAAAGTGGTATCTATCGCCCGATATCATTGCTCCCTGTATTGTCAAAAATCTTGGAAAAATATGCAACTATGTGAATATTATCAACGATTAAATTATCTGACCCCTGATCAATCAGGCTTTTGTCCAAATCACTCAACTTCGACTGCCCTCTTAAACGTTTGCAATGACATCCAAATTGGCATGGAACAAGGAAACTTAACTGGAGCTAATTTCCTTGTTTGTCAAGGCCTTTGACACAGTAGACCAAGCATGTCAAACTCGCGGCCTGCGGGCTGCATGCGGCCCATAATGAATATTTTTGCAGCCCGCGAGTTTGCCATGCTTACTAAAGCAGATGCCTACTCTGCTAAAATTACCTGGGCGAAGAGGAAGCAGGACGCTGGCAGCAGCGAGGGAGCTCAGTCTTCCTGCTCCTCCCTGCTCCCTCGCGCGTGCCCTCTCTAGTGATGCCGAGTGCCGGAATATGACGTCATTCCGGCACCCTCCATCACTAAACTGCGTGCGCAACGGAGCAAGAAGACTGAGCTTCCGAGAGAAGATCAAGGAGAGGCTCCACACTAGCTCTCAAAAATAAAATGATGTGAGTGTGTGCAAGAATGTGCAAATGTGTGTGTGTGTCTGTCAGTGTGTGTTGGTCAGTGTTGCGAAGGCAGTGGCTGGACAGTGGAGGACCTGTAGGCACGCAACGCCACATCACATTCAAATGTGATGTGAACGTGCTCCACCTTAACAGGTTTTCAAGGAGTAGCTTGAGGATCTGTTTGGCACAGATGGCTGGACGGCAATGTGAGCGGAGTCTGCTTATTGGCTAATATTGTTTTTTGTATTTTTAAACAAGGGCTGCGGTTTAGTAGAGGGGGTGCTGGGATTTAGTATAGGGAGGGGGGACTGTGAATTAGTACAGAGGTGGGACTGGGGTTTAGTAGAGGGGGATGCAGTTTATTTATTTTTTATTCTGTAGTTTTCAAAACAAACCTACGTTTCTATGAAAATGTAAGGTTTTGTTTTTTTTGCGGGAAACATAAACTTAAACTTTGTTTATGTGGCCCGTGCTAGCCTTTGAGTTTGACATGCATGCAGTAGACCATGGCATTATTTTGCAAAAACTTAAAAACTCCGGCATTGGGGGGCGTGGTTTGCAGCCAGCCGAGCTGGACGTGTTCGGCTAGAGCTCCGCTGTAACCACGGTGCCAATCGCTTACATTTACACGGACAGACCAGAAAAAATATATATTCCGGTGGGGGAGCTAGGATGGACAAGAGGGCAGACCAAGAAGGTGACCGACTCGGCTACTACAGTGTCCGAGCTATTTGCGGCCTCTCGTGCTATGCGCCTGAGCTCACAAGATGGCGGCCGGGACGGCCAAGGAACGCCACGATCACCTTCGAGCCCGGGCGGTAACGCGGCAATGGGGGGAACAGAACCCGAGACCAGCCAAATACTTACTAAACTGGCTGAAGTGCGAACTTACCTGGCTGCCGAAATGGTCCGTAACACCGCCGAGGTCAAAGCTGAGATTCAGGCCTTGGGTGCTCGGACGACGACGCTGGAACACAGGATGGAATCCACTGTGATCGCCCACAATGAAGCAGCCGCTCAAATTAATAGCCTGAAAACTCAGCTTCATGCGGCTACGTCGGCGATTGAGGATTTAGGCAACAGGTCACGGCGTAATAATGTTTGCCTCCGCGGCCTACCTGAACGAGATGGGGAGGGCTCCCTCGCCGAGACTGTTTTGGCTATATTCCGCCCGCTTCTCCCTGATATACCGGACCAGCTATGGCATATCGAAAGGGCACACCGAGCTCTCTGGGCTAGGAGAGCCGATGACAGACGGCCTCGGGATGTGATTGTGAAATTTCTATCATTCCAAACTAAAGAGGCTGTAATGAGGTGTGGAAGGGGCCGCCCGATAACGCATAACGGGGTGGAAATAGCTTTATTTCAAGATCTTACCCCTACAACCCTGCAGCGTCGGCGGGAATGGCGCCCACTTACCGAAATATTGCAGAAACACTCCATTCGGTACGCCTGGGGCCATCCCTTCCGCCTATTGGCATTCAAAGACGGCCGCACTAAAGTCCTTGCTCCTGATGGCGACCTGACTGCCTTCCTAACAGGCTTGGGAATCGATGTTCCTCTTGGCTTTGCGGTTCCGGTGGCGGCGACGGAGGCCCTTGCACCTCTTCCACGCGACGGTCGAGTGAGGAGGTCGGCTTCATGGCGGCGGCGGGAATCCTACTGTATACGTCCCCGAGTGGTGAGCTGGTCCGGGAGGGTTCTTGCAGTTTGGGAGGGTGGTATTGGTCCCCCCCCCCTTTTTTATAATGTTTTAATATCCCCCTTTTTTTGGCCCTCCGGGGGGCCCCCACGGGACGACCATAGTCCCCTCTGCGGGTGGGTTCTTTTTCTGGGGTGGGCTAGGGCTGTAAGGCTTCCCATCATCTCCCCACCCCGCTAACTATATCGCTTTTACCCTGACCCTCTCGCATACTTGGCGTGCAGATATGGGCTGCTAACGATTGATCTTTCTGAAATCAAGCCGGCCCGTTTCCACTAACTGTTCCCTTTGTATAATTTTTCCCGGTACCTACATAATACATTATTCCAACCCGGGCGAGGGGGCAGCGGGCGGCGGGAGACGTACCCGGTAACTTGCTGGGGGCCCTTGATGCCCCCTACCCTGTATTAAATTGTGACTATTCCCCGTTACGGGTAATGCTATTGGGGATGCTAGCTTTCAGGATGGGGGATGTGCTGTAACGGTCCACTTATTGTCTAGGCTGCGTCTATGCTCAACGGAACTCATGGGATGCAATTTATGTGTTTCACTGATTTTATGCTATGTGTTGCCTTATTTTTGTTTCTCTCCATCCTCCCCCCCCCCCCTTAACTGGGTGGATAGGGTGGGTAAAACATTTATTACACGCCCTCTTAAACCGGTCCACTGACTGTACGCTGGGGGTCACTAATGGGAAATACTGTCACTGGGCCTGGAGTTTTCTCCCGGGCCTGGACCGCTTGAATGTATCTATATCCCATATGTTTTATGAATCTCGGTTATTTTAATTACACCTGAGCGTCTCCATTCCCCTGTCTGTTTAAAGGGGATTATGTTCCGATGTTTAATATTCGCCCCGCGGGGCGCCCCCAGCTGGGACCTCCGATTACTAACTGGGGGAGGGGTCAGTTCAGCGGAGATATGCTCATTCCCCATCACTCTCTCTCTCCCTCCCCCCCCCCCCCGGGTGAAAACCTCTGATGTTGGGATGCGTTCTAGGGAGGGAGAGCTCCGCTCCCCCCGGATTGTTTGAAAAAAGTGTTTGTCCACAATATGTTAAACTGGGCACCTTACGGTGCCTACTACAGTTGGTCTATGCTTGGGCTACTCTGGGGCATTTTTTGTGCTCTGGGGCCGCTTCAGTATATACCCCATGTTGTCCTGGCTATGGGTAAGCCCAGGCAAAAGTTCTCTCAACTGTTCTTCTTTCTTCTACCTTCTCTTTTCTCTGCTCCTACGCTTTCTTACCTCTCCCCCCCCTCCTCCCCTCTCGTCCTCCCGTATGTCCTCAAGGGGGACGCAGGTACCCGTAGATGCTACATAACACGCAGACATAGTGGGCGAGGCCCGGACTACCAATCTATATTTTTGATAATTTCATCGCAATATACGCAAGGACCCCTGGGGGGCCCGGTATGTAGAATATGCGTGACCCTTTACCCATCACGATGCCATTGAAGTTAATATCTTTGAATGTCAAGGGCCTTAACGCTCCGAACAAACGTCGCCTTATGTTCAGAGATCTTAAACGGTTAAACCCGGACATTGCATTCCTGCAGGAGACACATATTCCAGCGTCAGCGAAATTCGCTCTAAAAGACCATGTGTTCAGAACAGTACACGAGGCCAGGGCTTTGAACAAACGGAATGGTGTTGCGGTACTTGTACACCACAGATGCCCTTTTAAAGTTGGGAAAGTAGTGGCGGACCCAACAGGCCGCTTTGTACTGGTGTCAGGAACTTTATACTCCCATGCGACTCACTTTCTGAATATCTACGCCCCTAATGACCCCTCTGCTGAATTCTGGGATGCTATGGCCCAGATGGTGCAGGATCTACTGCACGGAATGGTGATTGTGGGAGGCGACCTTAACGCCGCCCCGTGCCCGGCCGCAGACCGGAGCCGAGGCTGCGGCCTCCCGCGGTCACATGGGAGAGGGAGACAAGATAAAATTCTCCATTCCTTTATCCTCCGAACGGGCCTCTTGGACATCTGGAGGGCACATCATCCTGCAGACCGCGATTACACTTTCTATTCAGCACCCCACGACACCTATTCTAGGATCGATATGTTTTTAGTGAACTCTCACTCGGCATCAAAGGTTACGGGCGCTACTATCGGCTCTATCACCTGGTCCGACCACGCTGAGGTCACGCTGACCTTAGACAACTTATGCGTAGCGTCCCCATGGTCCTGGAAGTTAAATACTTCTTTGCTACAAGATCTGACGGTGGTGGACGTAGTTCGGAAGGAACTGTCGGAATATTTTGCTAGGGAAACGGAGTCGGGCCTCCGCCCGGCCACGGTGTGGGCCGCCCACAAGGCGGTTATCCGCGGTATTTTGATTCGCGAAGCCACACTGAAGAAAAAACGCAACTAATTTCATCTCTCCTAGAAGCCTTGGGAAAGGCCGAGGAAAAACACAAAGCTACTACACTAGCGGGCGTACAGGACCTGCGGGCATCGGTCCGCGAGGCACTCCTGGACGACACGGCTAGAGCTCTAATATGGTCCAAGAGGACCTATTATGAAAAATCTAACAAGATGGACACATTGCTAGCCAGAACTCTTCGCCCAAGACAAGGCCACTCACATATAACAAGTATTAAAAACAGTTCGGGTGGGAACTGTACAGATCCCACCGACATAGCTCAGGTTTTTACAAATTACTTTTCCAACCTCTACAACCATTCGAACGGCGACGAGGCGACGCGTCAACGCGAAACCGAGGAAACTAAGCATTTCTTGTCTCAACTGACTCTTCCACGATTGGGAAGGGAAGAATCCGCTATCCTTGGCTCACGGATCACGGCCGAAGAAATTGACGCGGCAATAACCGCTCTGAAAGGTAACAAAGCTCCGGGCCCGGATGGCTTTGAAGGTAGCTACTATAAAATCTTTTGCGCCGAAATCACACCCCACTTAGAAACCTTATTTAATGACTTTATGGAGGGTGGCACTCCGGACAGGGATATGTCTCTAGCCGATATGGTATTACTACCCAAGCCTGGCAAGGATGACTCGGTTCCGGAAAACTTTCGCCCGATCTCATTAATCAATCACGACTCAAAAATCCTGGCCAAGATCCTGGCTACCCGACTGAACCCTTTCCTCACGAATCTAATCCATCCAGACCAGGTGGGATTTATTCCTAGTAGGCAATTATTCGAAAATACTAGACGTAACATAGACCTCATTTGGAGTCAGGTAGATAAAGGGATCCCGACGCTGCTCTTGTCGCTAGACGCGGAGAAGGCCTTTGACAGAGTCAAATGGCCTTACTCATTTGAGGTCCTTCAGCACTTTGGCCTTCCGGCCACCTACCTGACTGCAATTAGGGCAATGTATACCGACGTGCAGGCACGGGTCCGGATAGCGGGATCAAAAATTATACCATTTAGTTTAAGCAACGGAACGAGGCAGGGCTGCCCGTTATCCCCTTTACTGTTTGCTCTGTCGCTGGAACCCCTATTGCAAACAATACGTGACACTCAGGAAATTCGAGGAATTCAGATCGGAGGCAGCGATACGTGGTCTCCGGCTTTGCTGACGACGTCTTGCTGACCTTGACTGAACAAGGGGCCTCGATGGCAGCTTTGATGGCAGTGTTGGATTCCTATAGCAGGCTAGCCGGCTATAAGGTGAACCTCACCAAATCAAGCGCTCTCCCGATCCGTATGCGCGACACTGACATAGCTCACATAAGGGAGACATATAAAATTCCTATAGCCAGAGACAATATCAAATACCTAGGGGTTCGGCTGACAGCGGACCCGACCCACCTACACCAACAGAATTATACACCCTTAATCCGCACCTTAATAGCGGATATGGACAGGTGGCAGGAAAAAACGATCTCTTGGATAGGTAGAATCCACACGGTGAAGATGAACGTGCTCCCTCGGATCCTCTTCCTATTTCAGGCTCTGCCGCTCAAACTGACTAAGTCCGACCTGGGTACGCTCCAGCAAGCCATAGGGAAGTTTATTTGGCAAAACAAGAAACACAGAATATCTCGAAATATTCTGTACAGGGCAAAATCTAGAGGCGGACTAGGCTTACCGAACCCGTACTATTATTACTTGGCAGCCCAACTTACGCAAATAGCGTTATGGCACTCTCCTCCGAACGAAAGGAGGTGGGTGGATCTGGAATCCTCCCTCATGGGACCTGACATCCCCCAATTCTTTATGTGGGTTCCCACGGCCAACAGGCCAATTTCACGCATCAACTGCCCGGCTATTGCGAACTCTATGAAACTCTGGGATGCTACATCGCTTAAATACGGGTTCTCCACGCAGTCCGCTCCATTAACTCCTTACCTACGGAATACAGCCTTCAGCCCGGGGCTAACAGCTAGGGATTTTAGGGGCATAGAGAGCACGGGAATCCAACGTCTATGTCAACTATACGAAGGAGGCTCGATAATTCAGTTTGAGGAACTAAAGACTAGGGCGACTTTGCGCCCCTCTGACTTCTTCCGGTATCTACAACTTAGGGACTTCGCTCAAACACCGGCGGTCCGGGCTATAGCATTAACACCGCCTACGTTCTTCGAGAACATGTGCCTTAAGGAGCAATTCCCGAAAGGCCTTATCACTGCCCTATACGCTCACTTAAGTACCTCCACTTCGGAATGGGGAGCACTCACCTATATAGCACAGTGGGAGGCCGATCTGGGCGAAGAGCTTGAGGGGGTGGACTGGCAGGATATCTGGGAGGCCGCTGCGACTTCATCGGTATGTGTCTCCATGCAGGAACAAGCTTACAAAACTATGTTTAGGTGGTACACCACTCCGGTTAAACTTTATAGGATGCATAAAACACCCACAGACTTATGCTGGAAAGGTTGTGGCAATAAGGGAACATACATGCATATGTGGTGGGAATGCCCGATGATTCAGCAATTCTGGAAACAGATAGCAGAGTTACTGAAGAGAGATCACTCTGGACCCTTGGGTCTTCCTTCTGGCCAGGCCTATGGAAGGCTGGTCCAGAACGGAACAGATACTAATACACAAAGTAAATTTGGCCGCTAGACGGGCCCTAGCACAAATGTGGCTACAAAATACTACTCCCCCACTAAATATTGTCCTACACAAGATTAAAGATACACTCAGGGGTCAAGTCCTGGGGAATAAAGTGTGGGAACTCACTCGAGTTCCACCCCCACCCCACCACCAAAAAAACCCAAAAAACTTGTATGCATATATAAACACGTACACACACACTCAGGTGCACACATACACTTACAGACACACACGTACACTCACAGACACACACACACACAAATTCACAGATAGACACCCATACTCTCCCAGACACACACACTCCCAGACACACACACTCCCAGACACACACACACACACTCACAGACACCAACACACACATACACTCACAGACACACAAATACACATACATACACTCACACACATACAGACACACACACACACACACATACACTCACAGACACACACACACTTCAGTAAATAACCCGGTAAGCAGAGCTCAAAATGTCCTCTCTTTCACTAGCAACTCTGGAGTGAAAGTTCACCCTAGGCAAGCAGAAACCTCCAGACTTGCCTTTCAGATCTGTCTAGTATGAAATGTTGACTCCTGCTGTAAATGTACATATATATATATATATATATATATATACACACACAAGAAATAAAAAAATTTAATTTGTATCATTGCGATACATTTAGTCAATTTCTGAGTTACAAAAAAAAATACAATATTCTCCAGTAATAACGGTTATACATTTTACTTGATATATTTATATATATTTTTTATATATTTTTTTATATTTATATTTATTTATATTTATATTTAACGCTTAAATGCTGCATTTTGTTTCTTTAAAATGATTGACCTGATTAGAGATTCACATCACATTTTACAGCACAACACAGCTGCTATGGTGATTTTAGCACTTAGCAGACTATTCAACATTATTAAATAGACTTTCCAATAATTAGTCAGTGATACAAAATTAATAAGCAAGTAAATCCATCAACAACCCCCACACACTCCCAGACACATACACACACACTCCCAGACACATACACACACACACACATACATACACTCACAGACACATACACTCCCAGACACACACATATACACAAGAATTATTGCATATTTTTTTAAACTTAAAAATGTCCACCCAGCCTCCCTACCTGGAGAGCTGGCGTGGACCTGTCCCTGGGGTCCAGTGGGGCTTCAGTGCGGCCGGCTCTTGTCTCTCTCTGTCAGACGCGGCGAGGGAGCTGTGTTCTCTCTGCTCCCTCTCGCCGCGCGGGCTGTCTGCTGATGCCGGGAGCCGGAAATGACGTCATATTCCGGCTCCCAGCATCAGCAAACGGCGCGGCGAGAGGGAGCAGAGAGAACACAGCTCCCTCGCCGCGTCTGACAGCAAGACAAGAGCCGGCCGGGGGAGTCCTTCAGGTGGCCATTAGGCCACCTCTTGGGCCCCCCATGACAGGGGGAACACAGGGGCATTTGGGGGCGGCATTTTTTGCCGCCCCCTGAGTGCCTGCAGGACCACAAACGGGAACGGCGTTCCTGCTCTAAAAAAAGTGCAGGAACGCCGTTCCCACGCGTTCCTGCAGGACTCGAGCCCTGGATACACTCCTAATGGACAAACTGACGGCCAAGGTCAGAGGCACGCAAGCGAAGTTTGAGAGGGTTTGGGCTCCATGGATAGATAGCGGGGTGGGCGGTTGAGAGGGGGGGGGTGGGCTTGCCCCCCATCCACCCCACCCCTCTCGACATGTCTGCACCGGTTGATGCTCCCGAATTTTTTCTCCTGTACGGGACTATAGGGTCCCAACCGGGAAAATAGCAAGCTATACGATACCCCATCGATGTCACACACCTTTCAACCGTCAAAATATGGCTCACCCACTGCCCACGTGTACTGATACTTAACTGTTCAAAGGAGTTAACGGGTCCCGGCACCCCCCTTCCCCTCCCCCCCCCTCCCCTAAACCCTTTCCCGATCCCCCTTACCATCTCCCTCTCTCTCTTTCTTTGTTCCTATCGCTATTTTTTCACTATTGACTCCACATGGTCCCTATACCCCCTACTATCTGACGGCACAATCCTCACATTACCTCCACAGAGCTACTGGTGCCGGAAATTAATATGGTTAAACCGCACCCTTACTGAGGCTGCCTTCCACTTAAGGTGGGAGTGGGGAAGTATACTTAAATACCACAAGGCCCAACAGATGCCATCAACATGTCATCCTGGCTACATGGGCGTAGGAACCGGGGAGGATGGGGGGGACGCATCCCCCCCAGCAAATCATGCGGGGGGGACAGGTAATGGGGAAATCCCCCCCAGCTCCGCCGGCCCCCCTTTTGCTGCAGCCGCCCGAGCGCGCTGCAGAGAGCCTCAGGCGGCTGCAGCTCTGCCCGGGCCCAGCCAGAGGAGAGGGGCTGACAGGAGGGAAGCGCTCAGCGCTCCCTCCTGTCACTCCCTCAATGTAGCGTGGCCGAGCCCTGCATAGTCCGCCGGTACAGGGAGCATCTGTCTCCTGTACCCGGCCGGACTAAAAGGAAGTGAACACTGAGTGTGCACTTCCTGTTAGTCCGCCGGATACAGGAAACAAAAGCTCCCTGTACCCGCGGACAGTACACAGCTCGGCCACGCTACAACACAGGTAGGGGAGGGGGGAAGAAAGAAACAGGGAGGGAGGGGGGAAGAAAGAAACAGGGAGGGAGGGGGGAAGAAAGAAACAGGGAGGGGGGGGGGAAGAAAGAAACAGGGAGGGAGGGGGGAAGAAAGAAACAGGGAGGGAGGGGGGATAAAGAAACAGGGAGGGGGGGATAAAGAAACAGGGAGGGAGGGGGGATAAAGAAACAGGGAGGGAGGGGGGATAAAGAAACAGGGATGGAGGGGGATAAAGAAACAGGGAGGGAGGGGGGGATAAAGAAACAGGGAGGGAGGGGGGGATAAAGAAACAGGGAGGGAGGGGGGATAAAGAAACAGGGAGGGGGGATAAAGAAACAGGGGGGGATAAAGAAACAGGGAGGGGGGATAAAGAAACAGGGGGGGGATAAAGAAACAGGGAGGGGGGATAAAGAAACAGGGAGGGAGTAGGGGGGAGAAAGAAACAGGGAGGGAGTAGGGGGAGAAAGAAACAGGGAGGGAGTAGGGGGGAGAAAGAAACAGGGAGGGAGGGGGGGAGAAAGAAACAGGGAGGGAGGGGGGGAGAAAGAAACAGGGAGGGGGGATAAAGAAACAGGGAGGGGGGATAAAGAAACAGGGAGGGAGGGGGGATAAAGAAACAGGGAGGGAGGGGGGGATAAAGAAACAGGGAGGGAGGGGGGATAAAGAAACAGGAAGGGAGGGGGGATAAAGAAACAGGGAGGGGGGATAAAGAAACGGGGGGGGATAAAGAAACAGGGAGGGGGGATAAAGAAACAGGGGGGATAAAGAAACAGGGAGGGGGATAAAGAAACAGGGAGGGGCGGAGAAAGAAACAGGGAGGGAGTAGGGGGGAGAAAGAAACAGGGAGGGAGTAGGGGGGAGAAAGAAACAGGGAGGGAGTAGGGGGGAGAAAGAAACAGGGGGGGAGACAGAAACAGGGAGGGGGGAGAAAGAAACAGGGAGGGGGAGAAAGAAACAGGGAGGGAGGGGGGAGAAAGAAACAGGGAGGGGGGGGGGAAAGAAACAGCGAGGGAGGGGGGAGAAAGAAACAGGGAGGGAGGGGGAGAGAAACAGGGAGGGGGGACAGGGAGGGAGGGGGGAGAAAGAAAGAAACGGGGGGGAGAAAGTGAGCGACAAGGGGGGGACAGAGGGAGAGAGGGGGAGAAAGAAACAGGGAGGGAGAGGGGGGAGAAAGAAACAGGGAGGGAGAGGAGGGAGAAAGAAACAGGGAGGGAGAGGGGGGAGAAAGAAACAGGGAGGGGGAGGGGGGAGAAAGAAACAGGGAGGGGGAGGGGGAGAAAGAAACGGAGGGGGGGGAGAAAGAAACGGAGGGAGGGGGGAAAGAAACAGGGAGGGAGGGGCGGAGAAAGAAACAGGGAGGGAGTAGGGGGGGGAGAAAGAAACAGGGAGGGAGTAGGGGGAGAAAGAAACAGGGAGGGAGTAGGGGGGAGAAAGAAACAGGGGGGAGACAGAAACAGGGAGGGGGGAGAAAGAAACAGGGAGGGGGAGAAAGAAACAGGGAGGGAGGGGGGAGACAGAAACAGGGAGGGGGAGAAAGAAACAGGGAGGGGGAGAAAGAAACAGGGAGGGGGGCAGAAAGAAACAGGGAGGGAGGGGGGGAGAAAGAAACAGGGAGGGAGGGGGAGAGAAACAGGGAGGGGGACAGGGAGGGAGGGGGGAGAAAGAAAGAAACGGGGGGGAGAAAGTGAGTGACAAGGGGGGGACGGAGGGAGAGAGGGGGAGAAAGAGTGACAAGGGAGGGGGAGAGAGAGTGACAAGGGAGGGGGAGAGAGAGTGACAAGGGAGGGGGAGAGAGAGTGACAAGGGAGGGGGAGAGAGAGTGACAAGGGGGGGAGAGAGAGTGACAAGGGAGGGGGAGAGAGTGACAAGGGAGGGGGAGAGAGAGTGACAAGGGAGGGGGAGAGAGTGACAAGGGAGGGGGGAGAGAGTGACAAGGGAGGGGGAGAGAGTGACAAGGGAGGGGGAGAGAGAGTGACAAGGGAGGGGGAGAGAGAGAGAGTGACAAGGGAGGGGGAGAAAGAGAGTGACGAGGGAGGGAGGGGAAGAAAGAGAGTGACGAGGGAGAGAGATTGACATCCATCACACACACACACAATCACACAATCATGCCACCCTTACACACACAGAAACACACAATTCATCCTTACACACACTCAATGCACCCCGTGCACACACACACAATCATGCAATCCTTACACACACAGAAACACACAATGCATTCCTTACACACACTCAATGCACCCCGTACACACACTCAATGCACCCCTTACAGACGCACACACTGCATCCCGTACATACACAGAATCACACCTTGCAGCCCTTACACATACAAACACAGATTCACACAATGCATTCCTTACACACATATCAGGACATCCCCTACACACTCCACCCCCTGTGAACAAACTCATTGGTGGAACGTGAAGGTGGACCCTGGGACCCAGACCTTGAGCTGTGTAAAGGGCCCCCAAAAAATGGAGCTGATTCCCGTTCTCACAGAACATTGATTTTTGGGACCACAGTTACAAACAGCCTCCAGAGAGCCTGTTCTACACCAGACCAGTGGAGCCAGACTGCAGCTAGAGCCCATCATCATCCTCATCTGGTTGTAAGTAGGAAATCTAGCATATTATTCGTGGCACTAATCTCTAATTTACCTCACATTAAAGAAACACTATAGTTCCCAGAAGCACTGCAGCTTAATGTAGTGGTTCTGGTGTCTATAGCCTGTCCCTGCAGACCTTTTAATGTAAACACGGCGGCACTCCAGCACTGGCGTTAGTTAACATGGCAGAAAAATAATTGGAAAGGGTTAGGGGGGCTACTAATAAGGATAGGGGGAGAGGGGTAGGTAGAAAAATAATTGGAAGGGTTTAGGGGGGCTACTAATATGGATGGGAGGAGGGGGGAGGTAGAAAAATTATTGGAAGGGGTTAGGGGAGTACTAATATGAATGGAAGAGGTAGGGTGGGTTATAATATGCATGGAAGGGGTTAGGGGGTACTAATATGCATGGAAGTGGTTAGGGGGGTACTAATATGTATGGAAGGGGTAGGTGGGGTTCTTTTGTGCATGGAAGGGGTAGGGGCGGTTCTAATATTCATGGGAAGGGTAGGGGTGGTTCTAATCAGGAGGATCCCGGCGCTGTATACGGGTAAGTAAAACCCCTTCCTTGTAGTGACCCTTTAATGTTATTATTTAATCATTTATATAGCGACTGCAAATTCCGTAGCGCTGTACAATGGGATAAACAACTCCTAGTTTACGAATAAGAATATACCCGGCGAGTAAAAATGCTATCCCCCCCAGATTTTTTTGGGTTCCTACGCCCATGCCTGGCTATCTCATATCAGGCGTTCGGACCAACTGAGTCTCTTTCTTTCCTCTTTTCTCGTTTTACACTTAATAAAAAATTAAGGTGGAGCACCCTGAACCTGGGTGGCACATTGGGGCGGTAGCACAATCTAGCACACCTAACGCAACAGGTTGTGTTCTGTTACTATTGTACTCATATGCAACCTATATGTTTTTATGCCTGCCTTGAAGTGCTCCTAATGGTTTATATTGAAAATGTTACTGATGCATGTTATATTGTAACCTTATAATAAATAAAGAATTAAAAAAAAAAAAAAAACTCAGGCATTGGTGATTGTCCACTAACTTGGTTTCGATCGTATGTTTCAGACCGATTGCAATATGTGGCCATTTCTGATAGCACCTCCCTCCCTCTTCCAGTCACGTGTGGTGTTCCCCAAGGCTCCATACTCGGCCCCCTGCTATTCAAATTATTTATAAATGATCTGACTAACGTCTGCAAATCCTCAACTGTACAAATGTATGGAGACGACACCGTAATCTACGCTAGTAAACCCAAGCTACCGCAGCTTGACGCTGTGCTCCAAAACCAATTCACAGAGGTAGAAAAGTGGATAACAAACTCTTGCTAAAAACAGACAAAACTGTTACAATGATCTTTGGAACTAAATTACAATTAAATTATCGAAAATCTTTTAAGAGATCTATGGCAATATACCTCAGCACAGAATGCACCTGTCATGGTTGGATATATGTATTACCTGTTATGTATTAAATTTATATATGTGTGCATGTATATATTTATAGTTTGTATATTGTATTTTTGTAATATTGTATCCTATTGTAAAAATGCAATGTTTTGTGGACCCAGGACATACTTGAAAATGAAAGAAATCTCAATGTATCCATCCTGGTAAAATATTTTATAATTAAATAAATACCAACATGATGTCATTATGATTAGATGTTGGAGAAAACATTGTAAGACATTTGTGTATTTGGGGTAACACTGTACAGTTCGATATATGATGTAACTTTTATTCTATGCATCATTTTTTTTAAATCCTATTTATTGATTTATTTATTTTTATCTATTATTGTTTTGAAAAAAACAATTAAATATTTTGAATTTGTTTTAAAGTTTATCTAAAAACATTCAATCATCTGAAAAGCTTATTCAAAAATGTTAAATGGAGACCTAAGTTGGGCATCAGCGTCTTGTTTAGAATTATGACCATATTTATAATTTGCCTTTTTTTTCTAAGTTAAAATATTGCATGCACTCTTCTCATCAAACTCAGCAGGATGAATTACGGAGCTGACTCTGCCAGTTGTTAAACCTCATCGTTAAGATTTGCACGGTTGAAGCAGACACCATTTGAGCTATGTCATCTTGATTATGTATGAAATATTTAACATTCTGAAACATTCCGGATTAGAGCCATAAGATAGAGCTAAACAGTGCAACAAGGATAAGAGAACTCACCGTGCGATCTTGAACCAGGTTGTGTTGCGTGATGTGGCCAATAGCTACATCCAGGAGAGCCTCCTCAGGCCACTCGTCATACCAGTCAATTGTGCAGCAATTAACTAGAGAGGGGTTTAACCGGCAACGTTCTCTGAAAGTCTGCCCAGCGGGGCTTAGTGCCAGGACAACATGGAGCTTGCAACGGACTCGCTACCATCACGGACAGAAAGAAGAAATACAGTATTGAAAGATGCTATTATTAATTATACTTCTTATAGCAGAAGAAGAAAATCAATATTTGTGGCCACCAATTTCTAATAATGATACAACTTTAATGGGAAATTAACAATTGAAATAATTCAATAATGAACATGTTACCAAACCCAAAAAGATGGCTATAGACGGGCAAACAATTTAAAATAAAATAAACAATGTAGGAAGATATTTTGTCTCCAAATTACAACAATGACATTTTAGAATACAAACTTGTCAAGTACTCAGAATCACTTTAGCTTTTTTTTTTTTGCCAGAAATGTTCCATAAAACTGCTACATTGTTAGATTGTAAGCACACATGCCAAGCTCTAATTAGTTCCTGTTATAACTTTCCCCAATCTTGCTTTGTACAATTCAGCCGTGGCGCTATATCATTTACTCATGGACAGCAACATTTCTTACCACGAACAGAAGTACCATTGTGTTAAATTAGAAGGTCACGTTATACTTTGTATAAGACTGACGTTGTGCTATATAAGTATGATCACCGAGTACCTGTAGGAAGAACGCGAGGAATGACTGAGGGTTATCTGCCACGTTGGTCTCCAATGCCGCCGCCTTAAGTTCCACAAATATTCCATCCAGCTCTTCCTTGTCAAACAGTTCTGGGACCTCCCCGGAGCTCAGGATGCAGTTTATATCCTCCAAAAATGAGTCCTAGAACAAAATCCAAAATATTTTTAGTATGTATTTGCAAGAGCAAAAGGAGAGTACGGTGAGTCACTCTCATTAGTGGCTTGTTATTTAATAGCAATAATAATAATAATAATAATATAATAATAATGAATTTAGCTGGAAGCAGGGCATTGGGGCTGTTACAGCTGGGAGTTATTCATTCAGTGAGTGCTGGGAGTGGGTTTATCAGGGCAGTAAGAGCTGGCAATTTATATGGATGGATGGATTAGACAAAGATAAATAGATAAGCAGACAGACAGATAACATGCAAGAATTATTGTATTTAAAGGGAAATGTCACTGTTACACATTCAGAAGGCTTATGTGTTTAATATATTGTTTCCTTTCCTGTAATGGCACTATTCGGTAAATGTTTGGGCTTATTTTGGTTTCATTAAATAATTACTTTCCAGAATACATTAGAAAAATATCAGTTTCTGGTTGTTACTTTGGCATTTCACTTGGTAATGAAATGGTAAATATACTAACCTGCTTCAATGTTCTCACCTTAACCAAGTCTGTGTCAGTAATAAGAAGTACAGTGTTCGTTCCCTGCAGCCCTGCCTGTTTGTACACTTTCTTCAATTCTTCGCGGAATTCTGCGTGGCTGTAATTCTGGGTTATAGACAACCGGAAGAGCTTACACTCTGATATGTAACATGCCATGGCTGCGTTGGTCACTTTTCCCATACCATCCAGCCCAATCTGTGAGTGTAAAGATTTGTTACAATATCAAACAATTTAAGATGTACATTTAATATGTCACCGGTTTCCAGCAGACATGTGCAAATGGCGATTCGTTTACGAATGAATTGATTCGTTACCATAGAAAGGCATTATTCGTTTCATTCAGAGACGCACTAGTTCCATTCTTAACTTAAAAAGAATGCGTTCCTATTTCAGAAGAATGGCTCTGCTCATGAACTAATCCCAATTCTAACTTCCAGACACATACTGCGATCTAGATTACCAACTTCAAACTACCTATGTTATTGGCCTTGGGAGACTGAAAAGCCGAGTTCACCTTGCTCAGGACCTGCCGCTCTGAGATACTGCGGCTGGAGAAATATCCACTGAGCTACCTCACCAGCATTAAGTATAAATGGGATAATTACTTCAAATGAACTTGGTGACCTCTAAAACCATCTGTGACAATGATAAAGCCATGTTTTATGATCATTCTCAAGTCACGCTAAATGATTCAGACAACAATATGCTGCTACAATCTGCCTGACACAATGTATCACAATCTATTCATTCCAGCTGCATAGGAAGACCAATTCATAAAAATAATGATGGTGATATTAGGAAAATATTACATGAAGAAGTTACAAAAAAACAGACAACTGAGACCAAAAATAGCTCAAATAAAAAAAAAAACCTCCCAGTCTTCAGAATTGTGGATTCTGTTTTCATTTTGTTTTTTTTCATTCATAAAGCTTATAATTCAGCCATTGTAATGGTAACGGGCATCAGATTTAGATCACACATGGAGTGTAGGAAATCCCGGCCTTTGCGGTCAGATCTTGTTGATAGAGGTTTGCAGATAAGCATGGATCCGTTCCCCTGGGTTACAGAGTCGCCAGTAGTGGAAATATCTGGGGTT
>NC_086318.1:426290197-426319197 GCF_036172605.1 Pelobates fuscus | reverse complement strand
GCTGTGTCTCTCGTGCAGAGGGAACTTGCTGGCATTTCGGATCTGGACTGCCCGTACGGGTGGGACCAGTCTGATATGCTTCAGATATGTTCCCTCTGTAATGGCACAAGATGAGCTAAAACCAGCTTGAGATCTGAGCGGTAACCCACCGAACCCACTGCCCGCGTTCTCAGTACACTCTTGCGCCTTGTTTTTTGCTCTCCAGTAGTGGAAATCTGCTTTACTGACAGTCAAACTTATCAAGATGCTCAAAATAGTGAGTGAACAATATGCAACATATTGAACACATAACATGCAGGATTTGTATATGTAATTACCTGGATAAATAAATGGAAATATAAAAACAAATCCGAAATTTTCTTTTACAATTTTTTTTTTACCATAAAGTAAATTTATTCCCAAGTGGCAGTACGTATGCCCTTCAATGCCTTGGCAGTTTTACGCAGATATGGCTGACACCAACACTGCAGCCACAGCTCTGCCTGCGGCATCTCAAGGCGATGCTGTGCATACTCGCCATTCAACAAAAATGTGAAATGAGCGGCCGTTAAGCTGATATGGCTGTAATCAGCTTATAAAGCAGTTTCACTCATAGAATCTACTGCTCGACAGGGGTTAATGGGAGACGATAGAGTTTGATAGGCCAGAATGAGAGGCTTCAGATTAACCACTACCAGCATGGTCCCTTTAATTACATTTGTCTGGTAAAAAAATCATGGCACAAAATACCTCCTAGGCCCAGAATAAAGCAATAAATAAAGCATCTCTTAGCAAAACACTGAGGTATTAGTATCGCAATGTAAATGGTTAAAAATGCAAAGTAGGTTCCAAATATCTGTATGATACAGTTTGATGTTAAAACAAAGAAAAAGGACACAAAGAACCAAGAATGATCTGACTTGCACTTCTCTTTTTGACCAAAAGGTGGAGCTCAAGTAATACTGTGTGTTTCATGTTTAAATTGGAAACCGTTAAACCAATTTTCTGGAGCAGAAAGCTGCTACCGGTAGACAAATTTAAATAAATGCATTCTTATTTAGAACTCTGATTTGTAAAAAAGAAAAACAGACACAAGCAGCAAACCTTGAAAACAGACTCTCCAACGTATATAGCTCGCCCCACAAGCGACTGAAATATGAGTTGACCTTAAAACATTTAGGAATTGAACATTTTTCCAATTTATTCACAGGATGTACGATATGGTACATCTGCGGAGAATTGATAAAAGACGTGTAATTTTTATGCTACACTAATGAAACTGGGCTAATTCTTCAAATGAGCTATTTTCCCATTGTCACCATTTCCACGTTCTCCGAAATTCCTCCTTTAGAGAATAAATCACAGGGTAAATTAAACAGGAAAATGCGCCACGCTGTGGGAGTCAGAGGGCAGCTGGATAACAGCGGGATAAGGATGCAGAGACTACTGATATATTGGAAATCTGATTATTATGTCAAGAAAACAAAACTAGTAATAAAATTCAAAAAAACAATATATTTTCTCTTACAAGCATCAGGTGGCCTCCCGGTTGTCTAAAGACTCGAGCGGCTCTTAGTATATGCTGAATAGCATCTTTAAAGAACACACAGACACCCTAGAAAGACAGATAACAGGGCAATTTACTATAAACACTTCCTGATATATCTCTATATCTATAGAACTTATGGTTTTAAAATCTGGACAAATCATTCACTATTAATATCAAAACATATCTGAATATAGAGTTATAGTGAAAGCATTTAACACAATCATTAATCAATGTTATACTGAGCGTGGTCATAATACAATCATCATTAATCAATGTTATACTGAGTGTGGTCATAATACAATCATCATTAATCAATGTTATACTGAGTGTGGTCACAATACAATCATCATTAATCAATGTTATACTGAGCGTGGTCATAATACAATCATCATTAATCAATGTTATACTGAGTGTGGTCATAATACAATCATCATTAATCAATGTTATACTGAGTGTGGTCACAATACAATCATCATTAATCAATGTTATAATGAGTGTGGTCATAATACAATCATCATTAATCAATGTTATAATGAGTGTGGTCATAATAATATCATCATTAATCAATGTTATACTGAGTGTGGTCATAATACAATCATCATTAATCAATGTTATACTGAGTGTGGTCCATAATACAATCATCATTAATCAATGTTATACTGAGTGTGGTCATAATACAATCATCATTAATCAATGTTATACTGAGTGTGGTCATAATACAATCATCATTAATCAATGTTATACTGAGTGTGGTCATAATACAATCATCATTAATCAATGTTATAATGAGTGTGGTCATAATACAATCATTAATCAATGTTATACTGAGTGTGGTCATAATACAATCATCATTAATCAATGTTATACTGAGCGTGGTCATAATAGAATCATCATTAATCAATGTTATACTGAGTGTGGTCATAATACAATCATCATTAATCAATGTTATACTGAGTGTGGTCATAATACAATCATCATTAATCAATGTTATACTGAGCGTGGTCATAATACAATCATCATTAATCAATGTTATACTGAGTGTGGTCATAATACAATCATCATTAATCAATGTTATACTGAGTGTGGTCATAATACAATCATCATTAATCAATGTTATACTGAGTGTGGTCATAATACAATCATTAATCAATGTTATACTGAGTGTGGTCATAATACAATCATCATTAATCAATGTTATAATGAGTGTGGTCATAATACAATCATTAAACAATGTTATACTGAGTGTGGTCATAATACAATCATCATTAATCAATGTTATACTGAGCGTGGTCATAATACAATCATCATTAATCAATGTTATACTGAGTGTGGTCATAATACAATCATCATTAATCAATGTTATAATGAGTGTGGTCATAATACAATCATCATTAATCAATGTTATACTGAGCGTGGTCATAATACAATCATTAATCAATGTTATACTGAGTGTGGTCATAATACAATCATCATTAATCAATGTTATACTGAGCGTGGTCATAATACAATCATCATTAATCAATGTTATACTGAGTGTGGTCATAATACAATCATCATTAATCAATGTTATACTGAGTGTGGTCCATAATACAATCATCATTAATCAATGTTATACTGAGTGTGGTCATAATACAATCATCATTAATCAATGTTATAATGAGTGTGGTCATAATACAATCATTAATCAATGTTATACTGAGTGTGGTCATAATACAATCATCATTACTCAATGTTATACTGAGTGTGGTCATAATACAATCATCATTAATCAATGTTATAATGAGTGTGGTCATAATACAATCGTCATTAATCAATGTTATACTGAGTGTGGTCATAATACAATCATCATTACTCAATGTTATACTGAGTGTGGTCAAAATACAATCATCATTAATCAATGTTATACTGAGTGTGGTCATAACACAATCATTAATCAATGTTATACTGAGTGTGGTCATAATACAATCATCATTAATCAATGTTAAACTGAGTGTGGTCATAATACAATCATCATTAATCAATGTTATAATGAGTGTGGTCATAATACAATCATTAATCAATGTTATACTGAGTGTGGTCATAATACAATCATCATTACTCAATGTTATACTGAGTGTGGTCATAATACAATCATCATTAATCAATGTTATAATGAGTGTGGTCATAATACAATCATCATTAATCAATGTTATACTGAGTGTGGTCATAATACAATCATCATTAATCAATGTTATACTGAGTGTGGTCATAATACAATCATCATTAATCAATGTTATACTGAGTGTGGTCATAATACAATCATCATTACTCAATGTTATACTGAGCGTGGTCATAATACAATCATCATTAATCAATGTTATAATGAGTGTGGTCATAATACAATCATCATTAATCAATGTTTTACTGAGCGTGGTCATAATACAATCATCATTAATCAATGTTATACTGAGTGTGGTCATAATACAATCATCATTAATCAATGTTATACTGAGAGTGGTCATAATACAATCATCATTAATCAATGTTATACTGAGTGTGGTCATAATACAATCATCATTAATCAATGTTATACAGAGTGTGGTCATAATACAATCATCATTAATCAATGTTATAATGAGTGTGGTCATAATACAATCATCATTACTCAATGTTATACTGAGTGTGGTCATAATACAATCATCATTAATCAATGTTATACTGAGTATGGTCATAATACAATCATCATTAATCAATGTTATAATGAGTGTGGTCATAATACAATCATCATTAATCAATGTTATACTGAGTGTGGTCATAATACAATCATCATTAATCAATGTTATACTGAGTGTGGTCATAATACAATCATCATTACTCAATGTTATACTGAGTGTGGTCATAATACAATCATCATTAATCAATGTTATAATGAGTGTGGTCATAATACAATCATCATTAATCAATGTTATACTGAGTGTGATCATAATACAATCATCATTAATCAATGTTATAATGAGTGTGGTCATAATACAATCATCATTAATCAATGTTATACTGAGTGTGGTCATAATACAATCATCATTACTCAATGTTATACTGAGTGTGGTCATAATACAATCATCATTACTCAATGTTATACTGAGTGTGGTCATAATACAATCATCATTAATCAATGTTATACTGAGTGTGGTCATAATACAATCATCATTAATCAATGTTATACTGAGTGCAGTCATAATACAATCATCATTAATCAATGTTATACTGAGTGTGGTCATAATACAATCATCATTAATCAATGTTATACTGAGTGTGGTCATAATACAATCATCATTAATCAATGTTATAATGAGTGTGGTCATAATACAATCATCATTACTCAATGTTATACTGAGTGTGGTCATAATACAATCATCATTAATCAATGTTATACTGAGTGTGATCATAATACAATCATCATTAATCAATGTTATAATGAGTGTGGTCATAATACAATCATCATTAATCAATGTTATACTGAGTGTGGTCATAATACAATCATCATTAATCAATGTTATACTGAGTGTGGTCATAATACAATCATCATTACTCAATGTTATACTGAGTGTGGTCATAATACAATCATCATTAATCAATGTTATACTGAGTGTGATCATAATACAATCATCATTAATCAATGTTATAATGAGTGTGGTCATAATACAATCATCATTAATCGATGTTATACTGAGTGTGGTCATAATACAATCATCATTACTCAATGTTATACTGAGTGTGGTCATAATACAATCATCATTAATGAATGTTATACTGAGTGTGGTCATAATACAATCATCATTAATCAATGTTATACTGAGTGTGGTCATAATACAATCATCATTAATCAATGTTATACTGAGTGTGGTCATAATACAATCATCATTACTCAATGTTATAATGAGTGTGGTCATAATACAATCATCATTAATTAATGTAATACTGAGTGTGATCATAATACAATCATCATTAATCAATGTTATAATGAGTGTGGTCATAATAATATCATCATTAATCCATGTTATACTGAGTGTGGTCATAATACAATCACCATTAATCAATGTTATACTGAGTGTGGTCATAATACAATCATCATTAATCAATGTTATAATGAGTGTGGTCATAATACAATCATTAATCAATCTTATACTGAGTGTGGTCATAATACAATCATCATTAATCAATGTTATAATGAGTGTGGTCATAATACAATCATCATTAATCAATGTTATACTGAGTGTGGTCATAATACAATCATCACTAATCAATGTTATAATGAGTGTGGTCATAATACAATCATCATTAATCAATGTTATAATGAGTGTGGTCATAATACAATCATTAATCAATGTTGTACTGAGTGTGGTCATAATACAATCATCATTAATCAATGTTATAATGAGTGTGGTCATAAAACAATCATTAATCAATGTTATACTGAGTGTGGTCATAATACAATCATCATTAATCAATGTTATAATGAGTGTGGTCATAATACAATCATCATTAATCAATGTTATACTGAGTGTGGTCATAATACAATCATCATTACTCAATGTTATACTGAGTGTGGTCATAATACAATCATCATTAATCAATGTTATACTGAGTGTGGTCATAATACAATCATCATTACTCAATGTTATACTGAGTGTGGTCATAATACAATCATCATTAATCAATGTTATACTGAGTGTGGTCATAATACAATCATCATTAATCAATGTTATACTGAGTGTGGTCATAATACAATCATCATTAATCAATGTTATAATGAGTGTGGTCATAATACAATCATCATTAATCAATGTTATAATGAGTGTGGTCATAATACAATCATTAATCAATGTTATACTGAGTGTGGTCATAATACAATCATCATTAATCAATGTTATACTGAGTGTGGTCATAATACAATCATCATTAAACAATGTTATAATGAGTGTGGTCATAATACAATCATCATTAATCAATGTTATACTGAGTGTGGTCATAATACAATCATCATTACTCAATGTTATACTGAGTGTGATCATAATACAATAATACTTAATCAATGTTATAATGAGTGTGATCATAATACAATCATCATTAATCAATGTTATACTGAGTGTGGTCATAATGCAATCATCATTAATCAATGTTATACTGAGTGTGGTCATAATACAATCATCATTAATCAATGTTATAATGAGTGTGGTCATAATGCAATCATCATTAATCAATGTTATACTGAGTGTGGTCATAATACAATCATCATTAATCAATGTTATACTGAGTGTTGTCATAATGCAATCATCATTAATCAATGTTATACTGAGTGTGGTCATAATACAATCATCATTATTCAAAGTTATACTGAGCGTGGTCATAATACAATCATCATTAATCAATGTTATACTGAGTGTGGTCATAATACAATCATCATTAATCAATGTTATAATGAGTGTGGTCATAATACAATCATCATTACTCAATGTTATACTGAGTGTGGTCATAATACAATCATCATTAATCAATGTTATACTGAGTGTGGTCATAACACAATCATTAATCAATGTTATACTGAGTGTGGTCATAATACAATCATCATTAATCAATGTTAAACTGAGTGTGGTCATAATACAATCATCATTAATCAATGTTATAATGAGTGTGGTCATAATACAATCATTAATCAATGTTATACTGAGTGTGGTCATAATACAATCATCATTACTCAATGTTATACTGAGTGTGGTCATAATACAATCATCATTAATCAATGTTATAATGAGTGTGGTCATAATACCATCATCATTAATCAATGTTATACTGAGTGTGGTCATAATACAATCATCATTAATCAATGTTATACTGAGTGTGGTCATAATACAATCATCATTAATCAATGTTATACTGAGTGTGGTCATAATACAATCATCATTACTCAATGTTATACTGAGCGTGGTCATAATACAATCATCATTAATCAATGTTATAATGAGTGTGGTCATAATACAATCATCATTAATCAATGTTATACTGAGTGTGGTCATAATACAATCATCATTAATCAATGTTATACTGAGTGTGGTCATAATACAATCATCATTAATCAATGTTATACTGAGTGTGGTCATAATACAATCATTAATCAATGTTATACTGAGTGTGGTCATAATACAATCATCATTAATCAATGTTATACAGAGTGTGGTCATAATACAATCATCATTAATCAATGTTATAATGAGTGTGGTCATAATACAATCATCATTACTCAATGTTATACTGAGTGTGGTCATAATACAATCATCATTAATCAATGTTATACTGAGTGTGGTCATAATACAATCATCATTAATCAATGTTATACTGAGTGTGGTCATAATACAATCATCATTAATCAATGTTATACTGAGTGTGGTCATAATACAATCATCATTAATCAATGTTATACTGAGTGTGGTCATAATACAATCATCATTAATCAATGTTATACTGAGTGTGGTCATAATACAATCATCATTAAACAATGTTATACTGAGTGTGGTCATAATACAATCATCATTAATCAATGTTATACTGAGTGTGGTCATAATACAATCATCATTACTCAATGTTATACTGAGTGTGATCATAATACAATAATACTTAATCAATGTTATAATGAGTGTGGTCATAATACAATCATCATTAATCAATGTTATACTGAGTGTGGTCATAATGCAATCATCATTAATCAATGTTATACTGAGTGTGGTCATAATACAATCATCATTAATCAATGTTATAATGAGTGTGGTCATAATGCAATCATCATTAATCAATGTTATACTGAGTGTGGTCATAATACAATCATCATTAATCAATGTTATACTGAGTGTGGTCATAATGCAATCATCATTAATCAATGTTATACTGAGTGTGGTCATAATACAATCATCATTAATCAATGTTATACTGAGCGTGGTCATAATACAATCATCATTAATCAATGTTATACTGAGTGTGGTCATAATACAATCATCATTAATCAATGTTATAATGAGTGTGGTCATAATACAATCATCATTACTCAATGTTATACTGAGTGTGGTCATAATACAATCATCATTACTCAATGTTATACTGAGCGTGGTCATAATACAATCATCATTAATCAATGTTATACTGAGTGTGGTCATAATGCAATCATCATTACTCAATGTTATACTGAGTGTGGTCATAATACAATCATCATTAATCAATGTTATAATGAGTGTGGTCATAATACAATCATCATTAATCAATGTTATACTGAGTGTGGTCATAATACAATCATCATTAATGAATGTTATACTGAGTGTGGTCATAATACAATCATCATTACTCAATGTTATACTGAGTGTGGTCATAATACAATCATCATTAATCAATGTTATACTGAGTGTGGTCATAATACAATCATCATTAATGAATGTTATACTGAGTGTGGTCATAATACAATCATCATTAATCAATGTTATACTGAGTGTGGTCATAATACAATCATCATTAATCAATGTTATACTGAGTGTGGTCATAATACAATCATCATTAATCAATGTTATACTGAGTGTGGTCATAATACAATCATCATTACTCAATGTTATAATGAGTGTGGTCATAATACAATCATCATTAATTAATGTAATACTGAGTGTGATCATAATACAATCATCATTAAACAATGTTATACTGAGTGTGATCATAATACAATCATCATTAATCAATGTTATAATGAGTGTGGTCATAATACAATCATCATTAATCGATGTTATACTGAGTGTGGTCATAATACAATCATCATTACTCAATGTTATACTGAGTGTGGTCATAATACAATCATCATTAATGAATGTTATACTGAGTGTGGTCATAATACAATCATCATTAATCAATGTTATACTGAGTGTGGTCATAATACAATCATCATTAATCAATGTTATACTGAGTGTGGTCATAATACAATCATCATTACTCAATGTTATAATGAGTGTGGTCATAATACAATCATCATTAATTAATGTAATACTGAGTGTGATCATAATACAATCATCATTAATCAATGTTATAATGAGTGTGGTCATAATAATATCATCATTAATCCATGTTATACTGAGTGTGGTCATAATACAATCACCATTAATCAATGTTATACTGAGTGTGGTCATAATACAATCATCATTAATCAATGTTATAATGAGTGTGGTCATAATACAATCATTAATCAATGTTATACTGAGTGTGGTCATAATACAATCATCATTAATCAATGTTATAATGAGTGTGGTCATAATACAATCATCATTAATCAATGTTATACTGAGTGTGGTCATAATACAATCATCACTAATCAATGTTATAATGAGTGTGGTCATAATACAATCATCATTAATCAATGTTATAATGAGTGTGGTCATAATACAATCATTAATCAATGTTGTACTGAGTGTGGTCATAATACAATCATCATTAATCAATGTTATAATGAGTGTGGTCATAATACAATCATTAATCAATGTTATACTGAGTGTGGTCATAATACAATCATCATTAATCAATGTTATAATGAGTGTGGTCATAATACAATCATCATTAATCAATGTTATACTGAGTGTGGTCATAATACAATCATCATTACTCAATGTTATACTGAGTGTGGTCATAATACAATCATCATTAATCAATGTTATACTGAGTGTGGTCATAATACAATCATCATTACTCAATGTTATACTGAGTGTGGTCATAATACAATCATCATTAATCAATGTTATACTGAGTGTGGTCATAATACAATCATCATTAATCAATGTTATACTGAGTGTGGTCATAATACAATCATCATTAATCAATGTTATAATGAGTGTGGTCATAATACAATCATCATTAATCAATGTTATAATGAGTGTGGTCATAATACAATCATTAATCAATGTTATACTGAGTGTGGTCATAATACAATCATCATTAATCAATGTTATACTGAGTGTGGTCATAATACAATCATCATTAATCAATGTTATACTGAGTGTGGTCATAATACAATCATCATTAATCAATGTTATACTGAGTGTGGTCATAATACAATCATCATTAATCAATGTTATAATGAGTGTGGTCATAATACAATCATCATTAATCAATGTTATAATGAGTGTGGTCATAATACAATCATTAATCAATGTTATACTGAGTGTGGTCATAATACAATCATCATTAAACAATGTTATAATGAGTGTGGTCATAATACAATCATCATTAATCAATGTTATACTGAGTGTGGTCATAATACAATCATCATTACTCAATGTTATACTGAGTGTGATCATAATACAATAATACTTAATCAATGTTATAATGAGTGTGATCATAATACAATCATCATTAATCAATGTTATACTGAGTGTGGTCATAATGCAATCATCATTAATCAATGTTATACTGAGTGTGGTCATAATACAATCATCATTAATCAATGTTATAATGAGTGTGGTCATAATGCAATCATCATTAATCAATGTTATACTGAGTGTGGTCATAATACAATCATCATTAATCAATGTTATACTGAGTGTTGTCATAATGCAATCATCATTAATCAATGTTATACTGAGTGTGGTAATAATACAATCATCATTAATCAATGTTATACTGAGCGTGGTCATAATACAATCATCATTAATCAATGTTATACTGAGTGTGGTCATAATACAATCATCATTAATCAATGTTATAATGAGTGTGGTCATAATACAATCATCATTACTCAATGTTATACTGAGTGTGGTCATAATACAATCATCATTACTCAATGTTATACTGAGCGTGGTCATAATACAATCATCATTAATCAATGTTATACTGAGTGTGGTCATAATGCAATCATCATTAATCAATGTTATACTGAGTGTGGTCATAATACAATCATCATTAATCAATATTATACTGAGTGTGGTCATAATACAATCATCATTAATCAATGTTATACTGAGTGTGGTCATAATACAATCATCATTAATCAATGTTATACTGAGTGTGGTCATAATACAATCATCATTAATCAATGTTATACTGAGTGTGGTCATAATACAATCATTAATCAATGTTATACTGAGTGTGGTCATAATACAACCATCATTAATCAATGTTATACTGAGTGTGGTCATAATACAATCATCATTAATCAATGTTATACTGAGTGTGGTCATAATACAATCATTGATCAATGTTATACTGAGTGTGGTCATAATACAATCATCATTAATCAATGTTATACTGAGTGTGGTCATAATACAATCATCATTAATCAATGTTATACTGAGCGTGGTCATAATACAATCATCATTAATCAATGTTATACTGAGTGTGGTCATAATACAATCATCATTAATCAATGTTATAATGAGTGTGGTCATAATACAATCATCATTAATCAATGTTATACTGTGTGTGGTCATAATACAATCATCATTAATCAATGTTATACTGAGTGTGGTCATAATGCAATCATCATTAATCAATGTTATACTGAGTGTGGTCATAATACAATCATCATTAATCAATGTTATACTGAGCGTGGTCATAATACAATCATCATTAATCAATGTTATACTGAGTGTGGTCATAATACAATCATCATTAATCAATGTTATAATGAGTGTGGTCATAATACAATCATCATTACTCAATGTTATACTGAGTGTGGTCATAATACAATCATCATTACTCAATGTTATACTGAGCGTGGTCATAATACAATCATCATTAATCAATGTTATACTGAGTGTGGTCATAATGCAATCATCATTAATCAATGTTATACTGAGTGTGGTCATAATACAATCATCATTAATCAATGTTATACTGAGTGTGGTCATAATACAATCATCATTAATCAATGTTATACTGAGTGTGGTCATAATACAATCATCATTAATCAATGTTATACTGAGTGTGGTCATAATACAATCATCATTAATCAATGTTATACTGAGTGTGGTCATAATACAATCATCATTAATCAATGTTATACTGAGTGTGGTCATAATGCAATCATCATTAATCAATGTTATACTGAGTGTGGTCATAATACAATCATCATTAATCAATATTATACTGAGTGTGGTCATAATACAATCATCATTAATCAATGTTATACTGAGTGTGGTCATAATACAATCATCATTAATCAATGTTATACTGAGTGTGGTCATAATACAATCATTAATCAATGTTATACTGAGTGTGGTCATAATACAACCATCATTAATCAATGTTATACTGAGTGTGGTCATAATACAATCATCATTAATCAATGTTATACTGAGTGTGGTCATAATACAATCATTGATCAATGTTATACTGAGTGTGGTCATAATACAATCATCATTAATCAATGTTATACTGAGTGTGGTCATAATACAATCATCATTAATCAATGTTATACTGAGTGTGGTCATAATACAATCATCATTAATCAATGTTATACTGAGTGTGGTCATAATACAATCATCATTAATCAATGTTATACTGAGTGTGGTCATAATACAATCATCATTAATCAATGTTATACTGAGTGTGGTCATAATACAATCATCATTAAACAATGTTATACTGAGTGTGGTCATAATACAATCATCATTAATCAATGTTATACTGAGTGTGGTCATAATACAATCATCATTACTCAATGTTATACTGAGTGTGATCATAATACAATAATACTTAATCAATGTTATAATGAGTGTGGTCATAATACAATCATCATTAATTGCATGATTTTGCTATTACATGACGAAAAGTCATGATTTTATTAAAGACACGGAGGCGAGTATTGCATATCCCTTTCTTTACTGTTGACAAATAGCAGCAAAGGAAACAAACAGAATGAAAAAAAGAATGAACATGTGATAACATAGGCCCCTCCCCCTCAGGTCCCAGTATAACAGGCAGCACTTCCCTTCCATTTCCCTCTTTCTGCAGATGCGACCAAAGAACAAAGTCCATAACTAGAGTAGTGCGAGAATAAAGTCCCAATGTAATAACAGAAAAAACCGAAGAGGTAACATCAAAAACTGGGAAGTGTGACCGTAGAATCCATAGGACCGATGGAGGACAGCGGGAGGAGACCAATAAACCGGACCCTTGTTAGACGTCTTGCCAGATTAAGCTGTGGAGATATAAAGGACAGGAGCCAACAGGTTAAAGTCGATACTTGCAACTAGTTACAAGGTTACACCAGCGAGGACAAGGACCCTTGTATATACAATCCCACAAAGCAATCAATGTTAACATATCCAGCAATATTGAAAACAACAAGTCTAAGGACGGCCCCACTCACCGTCCCAAACCATACTATGTAGTGTATCGTGGTATGAGTAATTTGGGTGGGGAGATACATACTTACCAGCGTATAAAAATAACAAAAAAGGGTGGGGCAATACTCGCCTCCGTGTCTTTAATAAAATCATGACTTTTCGTCATGTAATAGCAAAATCATGCAATTTTATAACAAGACACGGAGGCTCATATTGCAAGTTTAAAGCTGATCCATTATTACAGTGAATGTGTGTGGGGCCGGTCGAAAGTAGAATTCACGGAAGGTAGATTCCCTAGACCAATCAGCTGTTCTCATAATGTCTTCTAAGCGGGCGCCCGCTGACATCATAGAAGAGGCTGATGCCCCTCGTACTGAATGGGCGCCAAACACTGTAGTGTCAATGCCCGCTTGGGTTAGCAGCCATTTCACCCAGCGTGACAAGGTAGTGCTGGAAACTGGGTGAAAAGGAGGACGGAAAGATAAGAACAACTGATGAGAGGCAGTAGAGCGGTGTGGTTCGGTGCGAGATTCATATTCACGAAGGCAGGTCACCGGGCATAGCGAAGGAGAGGCAGGGAAACTAGGGTAGGATACCGCTTTGATGGAAGTCTTAGTGCGCCTGCTGATGTTAAAAGTTACCCCGTCCGGGGTGTATGACTTGGCATCGACGTCCAGTGCACTAACATCCGAGACTCTCTTGCATGAGATGAGACAGAGCAGGCACACCAATTTGGCGGACAGCTGTTTGAGGGAGAGTCCAGCGTTAGCGGGCCAGGATGAGAGGAAAGTCAAGACAACGGAAACATCCCAGGTCGTGGAGTAGCGGGGCCTGGGCGGCCTTGAAAATCTAGAACCCTTGACGAGTCGGCACACAAGAGGGTGTTGTCCCGCGGGGCGGCCCTCGAAACCTTGGTGAATAGCCGAGATAGCGGAACGGTAAAGGTTAATAGTCCTGTAAGCTTTACCGGCCTCGAAGAGGGACGTCAGGAACTGCAGGATCGTTGTTACAGGGGCCGAAACGGGATCCTCGTTCCGAGCCATGCACCAGCTAGCCCAAGCTCGCCAAGCTGACCCATATGCCCGTCTAGTGCCGGGAGCCCATGCTGCTGCCAATAAGTGTCTAGTTGCGTCCGAAACTCCTGGGATTTCCCAGGGTCCCCGGAGATTCGCCAAGCTAGAAGTGGGAGAGAGCCCTCTAGCCGGAGGGGATGGTAGCGCCCCGTCGGGTCTTGCAGCAGGTCGTGGTGCCCCGGCAGGAGTCGAGGGTAGTCCAACGTCATCTCGAGTATTTGGGGAAACCAGGACTGCGTTTCCCAGAATGGGGTGACCATGACTAGCTCCGCCCGGTGTTTGCGGGCTTGCAGGAGCGAGCGAGGGATCATGGAAAACGGGGGAAAGGCATAGAGGAGGCCTCCCTGCCAATCTTGCAGGAAGGCGTCCACTGCCTCCGCCATTGGATCCGGCCTCCAGCTGAAGAAGCGTGGGAGTTGGGCATTGAGCCGGGAGGCGAAAAGGTCTATGGTAAATGGTCCCCAGAGAGATGAAATATTGGAGAACACCGTCCTGGCTAATCTCCAGTCGCTGGTGTCTGAAAGATAACGTGAACCCCAGTCCGCTTGGACGTTGTGCAGACCAGGTAAGTACTCCGCGTAGACCATCAGGTTCCGTTCCAGGCAGAATTCCCAAAAATCTTTCGCCAACCTGGCCAAGACCGCCGACTGTGTACCACCCAGGTGGTTGACATACCTCACCGCCGAAACATTGTCCATGCGGAGCCGTATGCATGATAGGGCACGGTCCTTGGCGAAGCTGCGGATGGCGAAGGAGCCTGCCAGAAGCTCCAGGGCATTGATATGTAGTCGGGCTTCGGACTCCGACCACCGGCCCCCGGTTGAGATTCCCTCGCAGTGGGCTCCCCAACCGTGTAGACTCGCATCCGAGTCGATCGTGAATTCCGGCATTGAGCCGAAGATGGCCTTGCCATTCCATGCTGACAGGTTGAGAATCCACCATCGCAACTCGTCTTTCGTCTCGTTGTCCAGAGAGACCAGGTCTGCGTAGGATGCCCCGGCTCTTAGGTGAGCGATCTTTAGGCGCTGTAGCGCTCGGTAGTGGAGTGGGCCTGGGAACACGGCCTGGATTGAAGAAGCCAGCAGGCCTATGAGGCGTGCCAATTGGCGTAAGGTGAGTTGGGGTCGGATAAGGGCCCTGCGCAATTCTTTGCGGATGGATCGAATCTTGGATGTCGGGAGACTCAGTGTTGCGGCCCCCGAATCCACCTGGAATCCTAGGAATTCCAAGCGGGTGGCGGGGGTCAGGCATGACTTTTCCCAGTTGATTATGAAACCTAAGCGTGACAGGAGGTTTATGGCTAGTCGGAGATGTGTGAGGAGGGTGGAACGCTCCTGAGCCATGAGGAGAATGTCGTCCAGGTAGACGATTAGTCGAACTCCTCGACTGCGTAGCCAGGCCATAACGGGCCGTAGAAGCTTTGTGAAGCACCACGGGGCTGAGGATAGGCCAAAGGGCAGACAGGTGAACCGCCATGTTTCGTGTCGCCAGTAAAAGCGTAGGAGGTCCCGAGAGGCCTCCGCTATTGGCACTGTCAGGTACGCGTCTTTTAGGTCTAGTTTTGCTAGCCAGTCTCCGTGAAGGAGGAGATCCCTTAGCAGGTGAATACCCTCCATCTTGAAATGGCGGTACCTGACTACGGCATTGAGGGGGCGCAAATTTATGACTGGCCTCAGTTGGCCGCCTTTCTTTTCCACTAGGAATATATTGCTTATTACGCCCGCAGGGTTGGGGGGTGCTAGTTCGATAGCCCCTTTGGACCGGAGGGTTGAAAGTTCTTCGTCGATCCGACCGCGATCCTGGAGGGAAAAGCGGATCGGTCGAGGAGGGGGAATGTGTGTAGGGCGGCAGGTGAGTTCTATATTGAAGCCCCGAATAGTGGCCAGTACCCAGGGATCTGAAGTGATTTGTGACCAGGCTGGGAAAAAATGTTGGAGTCTGCCCCCTATGTAACCCGGAGAAGAAATGTGTGGTATAAGGCAACTCACCGTATGGTCGTCTTGAGTTTGGGTTACCCCGAAGGCCTCTGGATCGCCATTGACGTCCGCGGGATGGAAAAAACATGGGGCGGGAGGTCTCCTGGTACTGGTTATAGTGCTGAAAGGAGCCTCTTCCCGTGCCACGGGATTGGGGGTAGTTGCGGCCGGACAGACGGCTCCTGATTCTGCCGGCCCTGGTAGAGACCCGCCCCTGGAATACTCGCCTCATGGAGGCCTGGGCCTTATCTAGAGCCGTGAATGCCCCCACAAAACGCCCTAAGTCTTTAATGAAGGAGTCTCCGAAGAGGAGTCCTTGGGCGTCTTTGCCTGCCTCCGTAAGGGCGAGGTTGGCCAGTTTGGGCTCAATCTTGAACAATATGGCTTTACGCCTTTCAATAGATAGGGAGGTATTCACACTCCCAGCAATACAAATTGCTCTCTGGACCCAACCTCTAAGGTCTTCAGGGTCGACCATGCGGTTCTCCGCTCTGGCGTCTTCCGCCAAGTCAAATAATTTGGCCAAAGGCCCGAATATGTCCAGGTGCTTGTCCTGGCAGGACTTCAAAGCGGACTCTAGTCCTTTACGGGGGTTCCAGCCCAGTTTAGTGAGGAACTGGGTCATTTTAGGATCAACCTCTGGGGTGTCACACACCTTGTTGGGCACCAGAGGCCTAGGACACTCCGCCCTCAATTTGTTGCGGGCCGCCTTGCTTAAGGGTTTTCTGACCCAATTTTCCAGGTAAGTGGCAACGTGGTCGGCCGGGAGCCACTCCGCCGACCTCGGATGATGAAGGTCATCCGGGTCGAAGAGTGGGACCCCCGAGGGATCCACGAGGGATGGCCCCGCAGCCGCGGGGTTCCTGGTCCCTGTCTCGCCTCCGGGCATCTCTGCCTGAGCAGAGGAAAGGAGGTCGAGAGCACCATCGGCGGAATCCGCATCAGAGTCGGTGTCTGACTCGTTCATAGCCTCCTCATTTGACCCGATTTCTGAGTCGGTGTCGCTCTCAATCTGTGCTCTAGCACATTTCCAAAGCCGCGCCCGTTCTGCCTGGCGCGGAAAGGCTCTTTTGCGTGGATGGGACACGCTTTCTGGGGCGACCGAAGGTACGCCAGTCATGGTGTTTCTGGAGGCAGAGGAGTGTTTAGACTTACGGGCAGCCTTTTTGAAGTCCCCTTTAGATACCTCTCCCTGAGGTGTTAAGGTGCCCGAGAGTTGCTCGTCTGAAGGACGGGGCAAGAGGGCTTGCGAGATGGTGTGGGAGAGGGTGGAGGACATAGACCCCATAGCAGCCATAATGGCGTCTGTCACTGAGCGCTGTAGCGCTAGAAACTGCGGTCCATCGGGTTGGGTAGTCCCATCCGCCATAGAAGGCGAAATATCTGAGGTGACAGGGGCCTCAGTTCTGAGTACTGGGGAATCCGACTCCCCAGAGTGAGCGGACCCAGTAGATAGTCTGGGTTTAGGCATAATAAAGGACGTATGGGTTAGTCACCCAAACAAACTAAGCAAAGGAAAAAACGCTCTCACCAGGGCCCAGACCAGCGACACACTAAGAGGTAGGGACAGGATGTCAGAAAATGGTCGCCGGGAATCTCGCGGGATTCGCGGCACCCGCGAGATACGCGGTGAAATTATGAAACAAGGAGAAGTGTGCAGAGAGGCGCTCGAGCAGAAGAAACAGACAAGGTTACCTAAGCAGGGGAGGTCTGGGCCCTGAGGCTAGTGTATAACGACACAAATACTAACCATAGAAATAAAAGACTAAATAAATACAAAGTAAATAAATATCAATTAAAATATCAATGAACAGTATATAAGAGAAATATGATGAGAAAATATGGCATGTACTTATCTTTGTGTCAGAGCAGCAAAGAAAGAGGGAAATGGAAGGGAAGTGCTGCCTGTTATACTGGGACCTGAGGGGGAGGGGCCTATGTTATCACATGTTCATTCTTTTTTTCATTCTGTTTGTTTCCTTTGCTGCTATTTGTCAACAGTAAAGAAAGGGATATGCAATATGAGCCTCCGTGTCTTGTTATAAAATCAATGTTATACTGAGTGTGGTCATAATGCAATCATCATTAATCAATGTTATACTGAGTGTGGTCATAATACAATCATCATTAATCAATGTTATAATGAGTGTGGTCATAATGCAATCATCATTAATCAATGTTATACTGAGTGTGGTCATAATACAATCATCATTAATCAATGTTATACTGAGTGTGGTCATAATGCAATCATCATTAATCAATGTTATACTGAGTGTGGTCATAATACAATCATCATTAATCAATGTTATACTGAGCGTGGTCATAATACAATCATCATTAATCAATGTTATACTGAGTGTGGTCATAATACAATCATCATTAATCAATGTTATACTGAGTGTGGTCATAATACAATCATCATTAATCAATGTTATACTGAGTGTGGTCATAATACAATCATCATTAATCAATGTTATACTGAGTGTGGTCATAATACAATCATCATTAATCAATGTTATACTGAGTGTGGTCATAATACAATCATCATTAATCAATGTTATACTGAGTGTGGTCATAATACAATCATCATTAATCAATGTTATACTGAGCGTGGTCATAATACAATCATCATTAATCAATGTTATACTGAGTGTGGTCATAATACAATCATCATTAATCAATGTTATACTGAGTGTGGTCATAATACAATCATTAATCAATGTTATACTGAGTGTGGTCATAATGCAATCATCATTAATCAATGTTATACTGAGTGTGGTCATAACACAATCATTAATCAATGTTATAATGAGTGTGGTCATAATACAATCATCATTAATCAATGTTATAATGAGTGTGGTCATATTACAATCATCATTAATCAATGTTATACTGAGTGTGGTCATAATGCAATCATCATTAATCAATGTTATACTGGGTGTGGTCATAATACAATCATCATTAATCAATGTTATACTGAGTGTGGTCATAATGCAATCATCATTAATCAATGTTATAATGAGTGTGGTCATAATACAATCATCATTACTCAATGTTATACTGAGTGTGGTCATAATACAATCATCATTACTCAATGTTATACTGAGCGTGGTCATAATACAATCATCATTAATCAATGTTATACTGAGTGTGGTCATAATGCAATCATCATTAATCAATGTTATACTGAGTGTGGTCATAATACAATCATCATTAATCAATGTTATACTGAGTGTGGTCATAATACAATCATCATTAATCAATGTTATACTGAGTGTGGTCATAATACAATCATCATTAATCAATGTTATACTGAGTGTGGTCATAATACAATCATCATTAATCAATGTTATACTGAGTGTGGTCATAATACAATCATCATTAATCAATGTTATACTGAGCGTGGTCATAATACAATCATCATTAATCAATGTTATACTGAGTGTGGTCATAATACAATCATCATTAATCAATGTTATACTGAGTGTGGTCATAATACAATCATTAATCAATGTTATACTGAGTGTGGTCATAATGCAATCATCATTAATCAATGTTATACTGAGTGTGGTCATAACACAATCATTAATCAATGTTATAATGAGTGTGGTCATAATACAATCATCATTAATCAATGTTATAATGAGTGTGGTCATATTACAATCATCATTAATCAATGTTATACTGAGTGTGGTCATAATGCAATCATCATTAATCAATGTTATACTGGGTGTGGTCATAATACAATCATCATTAATCAATGTTATACTGAGTGTGGTCATAATGCAATCATCATTAATCAATGTTATAATGAGTGTGGTCATAATACAATCATCATTAATCAATGTTATACTGAGTGTGGTCATAATACAATCATCATTAATCAATGTTATACTGAGTGTGGTCATAATACAATCATCATTAATCAATGTTATACTGAGTGTGGTCATAATACAATCATTAATCAATGTTATACTGAGTGTGGTCATAATACAATCATCATTAATCAATGTTATACTGAGCGTGGTCATAATACAATCATTAATCAATGTTACAATGAGTGTGGTCATAATACAATCATCATTAATCAATGTTATAATGAGTGTGGTCATATTACAATCATCATTAATCAATGTTATACTGAGTGTGGTCATAATACAATCATCATTAATCAATGTTATACTGAGTGTGGTCATAACACAATCATTAATCAATGTTATAATGAGTGTGGTCATAATACAATCATCATTAATCAATGTTATAATGAGTGTGGTCATATTACAATCATCATTAATCAATGTTATACTGAGTGTGGTCATAATGCAATCATCATTAATCAATGTTATACTGGGTGTGGTCATAATACAATCATCATTAATCAATGTTATACTGAGTGTGGTCATAATGCAATCATCATTAATCAATGTTATAATGAGTGTGGTCATAATACAATCATCATTAATCAATGTTATACTGAGTGTGGTCATAATACAATCATCATTAATCAATGTTATACTGAGTGTGGTCATAATACAATCATCATTAATCAATGTTATACTGAGTGTGGTCATAATACAATCATTAATCAATGTTATACTGAGTGTGGTCATAATACAATCATCATTAATCAATGTTATACTGAGCGTGGTCATAATACAATCATTAATCAATGTTACAATGAGTGTGGTCATAATACAATCATCATTAATCAATGTTATAATGAGTGTGGTCATATTACAATCATCATTAATCAATGTTATACTGAGTGTGGTCATAATACAATCATCATTAATCAATGTTATACTGAGTGTGGTCATAACACAATCATTAATCAATGTTATAATGAGTGTGGTCATAATACAATCATCATTAATCAATGTTATAATGAGTGTGGTCATATTACAATCATCATTAATCAATGTTATACGGAGTGTGGTCATAATACAATCATCATTAATCAATGTTATACTGAGTGTGGTCATAATACAATCATCATTAATCAATGTTATAATGAGTGTGGTCATAATACAATCATCATTACTCAATGTTATACTGAGTGTGGTCATAATACAATCATCATTAATCAATGTTATACTGAGTGTGGTCATAATACAATCATCATTAATCAATGTTATACTGAGCGTGGTCATAATACAATCATCATTAATCAATGTTATAATGAGTGTGGTCATAATACAATCATCATTAATCAATGTTAAACTGAGTGTGGTCATAATACAATCATCATTAATCAATGTTATACTGAGTGTGGTCATAATACAATCATCATTACTCAATGTTATACTGAGTGTGGTCATAATACAATCATCATTAATCAATGTTATACTGAGTGTGGTCATAATACAATCATCATTAATCAATGTTATACTGAGTGTGGTCATAATACAATCATCATTAATCAATGTTATAATGAGTGTGGTCATAATACAATCATCATTAATCAATGTTATACTGAGTGTGGTCATAATACAATCATTTGGGACGAATCAAACCCTTTTTCCGATTATTCAGCACAATGTGTAGTGAAGTCCATTAGGTGTTTATTAGGTTTATATAAGAACTTAGTTTACTCTCACCCTTTACCAAAATCTCCAGGTTTACAAGACGAGTGCAAAAGGTTATGATTTATCAAGCAAAGTATTTTACTTTCAAAATCACACTCTGAAAAAGGGAAGTTATAGGTTAAAATGTGTTTTGTCCTTATCGATTAATTGTCTCCATCCAAATGACAACAATTGAGGTGGTCTGGACTGTAATTCCCATCTCTGCATCTGACTGTGAATGGTGGAAGTTAACATGTACAGAATATTGAAGTCAGGTACTAACATACTGCATAGTTCTCTCATGTAGACACAGGGGATGCCATGGACTGAAACTCCCATTGCTCCCAGCCAGCTTTTACTTACAGTCCATGGCAAGTGTACTCCTTATCTAATGTGGTTAGTCATCTAAGTGCAGAACTGGACACTGGGGTGAGGGGGTACCCAAATGCAATATTCCCACTTAATTAAAGAACCTCTTAACCCAATGTACCCAACCCCCTAACCTTAATGTTGCATTTAGAATTTCTCATATGAATGCAGTAAAATTACAGAATTGCTTTAAAGATGGTTAATATTTTTTAAAACTGCAATTTTGGTGTTGTTAGAAATGAGTATGCAAAGAAAGAATTAAATATAAGGAATAAATAAGAATTTAATTGTTAAAAATGTACAGCATGAAAGGTTGGATGGAAAACTAAAAATGGGTAAATATGGGCAAACACAGAATGTAAAAAGTCACAGTTATAAAAAGTCGAAATCCATCTAACACATTTACTTACTGTTGCGTTTGATGAATTAATTTTCATTTTAATCCGATAATCTTCCAGTCTGGACACTAACAGTTTACGGTTTGTGACTGGTCGATAGATTCTGGTTTTAACAGACGTATTTGGCTCCAAAAAGTCTGCAAACTGGATTGGCTCTTTCATCAGCTTCTCTTTGGTCCAAGAAAACTAATGAAATAAAGGAAATCAGGGGTCAGAGGCACAGTGTATGCACCACAAGAGGAGTCAATTGGGAAGTTTCCATTGGATTTTATTGAGGAGGAACCAGAATTGTTGGGGAGTTGAAGCACATGGTTCATCTACACATCACTTTCACAAGACAGCCAGGATACTATGACTATCTCCCCAGCACGACATGGAGATCCATTACCCAATTTCCTCCAAGATTGTAAGCCTGTTTGCTCAGGGCTCTCTCGGATGTATGTCAAAATTTCAATTACTGCTTTGATTTAATATTTTTGAATAAATGTTTAAAATATTTTTTTTCAAAATATTAAAATATCAAACAGTAAATCATATGTGAAATCAATCAATATATAAAAAATACCAAAATATTGTTCTAAATATTAAATCATTTTAAAAGTTTAGCAACAAATGTTTAATTATTTGAAAATGTTATCCAAAATGATTAAATTGAGGCCTAAATTGGCAATGATTATACTAATAATTCCAGAGTCTTCATGTTAAGGATTTCATAGACAGGCTGAACTCACAAGGCCCTTGAGTTTGATGAGATTGCCTCTACTGGTCATGTAAATGTCTTTACTGCTGCCATTGCCTGGGAAAGCTCGAGTCCATGTGCAAAGTCTGGATTAGTCAGGGGAAAGTTTGCGGCCCATTTAGACCTTGAATAATAATATAATTAAAATAAAACTAAGTGCTTTGGTGTGATGACCTGGGGTGGATTTGCCAGTAGACAAAGTGGGCAGCTGTCTATAGGTTCCTGCCTACGAGGGGAGCCTAATGAATACTAGAGATAATAAATTAAATAAATTGTTGTAAGTGTTGCAAATGCTTACAGCTGAATCCTGGCTATGTTTGTATACTTTTTATTTAAAATTGTATACAATATAACATTCTTCTTCTTTCACTGGGTAAGTATATTAGTACTTGGTCAATACTGTGCTTCGGAACTATGCCAATTCGGCACTTCGGAACTTCGGCACTTCGGAAATTCAGTAATTTCGGAACTTCGGGACCTCGGTAATTCGCCAATTCGGAAGTACCCGAATGTCTGAATTGCCCAAAATTCGTCCGAATTCATATTCGTCCCGAAACAAATTGCACATTTCTAGTACGTGTTAACTGGGTTTGGTTTTTATTTGTGGAGGTGGACATCTTGACTCTCTCTATTAATGCTTTAGATCCTCATATTGACATTACTCACTTTGTACTGCAGTCAGAAGACATAAACTGATTATTATTTATTAACGTCTCTTGCAGCCGCTTGGTAGATAACTCACTAATTCCCACGGTCTTTCAGCCAAATTTACTAATACTAAGTAAAAATTACTTAGTATTAGTAAATTGTGCCCCTACTCGCTATACCGCGAGTAGGGGCATGTCTATTAAACAGTGAGCAGCCAGTGGCTGCTCACTGTTAAAAAAAAATTTAAAATTAAAAACTGGGTCCCCCCTCCCGAGCCCCCACCTTTTAAACTAAAGGGGGGGCTATGGCCCCCCCTGGCCCCCACCCCATAGCGGAGGGTGGGGGCCCTAAAATACTAATTGGGGGGGACCTAATGTCCTCTCCCCTGGCCCCCACCTCTGAGCGGTGGGTGGGGGCCCTAAAATACTAATTAGCGGGGGGGCCTAATGTCCTCCCCCCTGGCCCTAGCCAGGGGGAGGACATTAGGTCCCCCCATTACTTTACTTTAGGGCCCCCACCCACCTTTCATGGGTGGGGGCCAGGGGGGGCAATAGGTCCCCCCTTCAGGTTAGGAGGGGGAGGGGGGGACGTTTTTTTTGTTTTTGTTTTACAGTGAGCAGCCACAGGCTGTGTAATTTGACTTATAACTCTCTGATTGGTGGATTGACAGGCTGCTCACTGTTTTATAGACATGCCCCTACTCGCGGTATAGCGAGTAGGGGCATAATTTACTAATACTAAGTAATCTTTACTTAGTATTAGTAAATTTGGCTGAAAGACCAATTCAGGTCTTTCAGCCTTTAAGTAGATAGCTCCCTAATACCGTGGGAATTAGGGAGTTATCTACTTATTCATTCCTGTCATTACACTGACTGGCCAAGTAACTTACATTTTATATGAATGTATGTTACTTGATTGTTGTAAGTGTTGCAAATGCTTACAGCTGAATCCTGGCTATGTTTGTATAATTTTTATTTAAAATTGTATACAATATAACATTCTTCTTCTTTCACTGGGTAAGTATATTAGTACTTGGGCAATACTGTGCTTCGGAACTTCGGCACTTCGGAAATTCAGTAATTTCGGAACTTCGGGACCTTGGTAATTCGGCCATTCGGAAGTACCCGAATGTCCGAATTGCCCGAAATTCGTCCGAATTCATATTCGGCCCGAAACGAATTGCACATGTCTAGTATGTGTTAACTGGGTTTGGGTTTTATTTCTGGAGGTGGACATCTTGACTCTCTCTATTAATGCTTTAGATCCTCATATTGACATTACTCACTTTGTACTGCAGTCAGAAGACATAAACTGATTATTATTTATTATTCATCTTAACAGTAAAATTAAAATAGCAATATGACAGTTTTCATTTAACAAGGAACTGTGACTTTTCAGGATTTTTTTTTAAATAGTATATTCGATCATTTTATATATTTAGGAAATATTTATTTGTGAGCTGTGAAAAATGAAATTAAATGATGAATTCTCCCCCCTATATCCTTCAATTAGGCGCCTCATTGTTAAAATTTCTGTCCTTGGCACACGGCGGTCGGCACAGAGAGAGCATATAGAGAAGAGGAGAAATTAAACAATGTTTCGTATTCTCCTTCTCCTGTGTGAAGCATGCCATGGCTGTGCCTGGATTCTATTGGATTCTGATATTGTTTGCTAAATCTTTTATATAAACTGAAAGAAACGGCATATCACATGAAAAACAGGCTAACACAAGTTCTAGGTGTTTTTCAAAGTTTAATTCAATGGTGTTATTTCCAGCGAAGTTACACGTTACTGATCTAATCTGATACGTAGGATGGATATTTCAGATCATGAATACCTTTTAAAGCATGAATTCAGAGCAATGCACTCTATGTAGGCACCGCATCCTGGGATCCATCATGTTTTGATCATCTCAGAGAAGCCAAAAACATTCTGTTCATTTACTGTGAGATTCATGATAAGTTACCCTTTTTATTCCGTGTGCTAATTCATCAGAGCAGCTCCAGCCTCTCTGATCACGAATTCCCATTGATTAATAGGAAGATCCTATATAATTCACATCACAATGAGTCTAGCTGTACCAGACGCCAGGGGATTTAAATCCTATAGCAAAGAAGGCTGACTGTGTCAATTTAATGTATATTTTATACGGCAGAACTAAGCAACATGGGGTAAATTAATCAGCAGCTGATGACTACAACACGAGAGTGCTCAATATTTATTATTTTTTTTTACTTGTTTTCACAGATATTGAATTACACGTGGAAAAGCCGATGCACATGGCACAGCCAACCTTGGTAGTCCAAACACTCACCATAAACTTTGCCAACTGCTTCTGCATATTCTTGCTTCTCGATTTTGTTTGCAGTATTATGATATTCTGATTTAGTTTTTTGTTGGATGGACTCCCAATATTTTTATAGGCAGTTTTTAGGGAGATCTTAAAGGTGACCTAGAGTTCCCAATATAACAATTATTATTTCCAGTACTGGACTCCTCTGCTGCAGCCACCCACTCCACCTCCAGTGATGTCAGCAGCCAATCCGACATCATCCGCAACCTGCCTAGGCATATACAGCGAAACGCTGTGCTTCTCCAGTCAAATGTTGCTATCAGCATCATTTTATTCCTAAATCGAGTTTTATCGTGACAACTACAAGGAGGACTTAATCCTCGGAATTAATAAACAGTGACAGGGACACTGCCATAGAGATGGAACGGTCTGGATGACTATACTGTTGCTATAGAGTTTTTCTGTAGCTAACAGCACATGCAAGTCCCACCTGAGCTGTAATACAGGGGCTACATCAACAACAGGACAATTACGCTCAGATCCAACTCTAAAGCAAGCACGGAAATATGTATCTTTCAATTGTACTATAAATATATACTTACTTTCTATGTGTATTCATTTTCAAATATTCTAAACTATTTCCTTGGGTTTTTACAGCAAATACTACGAATTTAATTCTAATTAGAAATGTAGCAATTCATTTTATTTATTTATTTTTTTATTTTTTTATATGAAACAAGAAAGGCTGACCGAAAACAGGCAAAGAGAAAACATTGCCAGGGTGAGGTGGTCTTTTCCCACCAAGACCCTTATTACTTAAAATTGGTGATTTGGCCAATTTTATAGATTCAAAATGTTTGTGGTCATTGATTTCATGTCAATTAACTTCCCTTCCACATGATCATTGGCGTGAGAAAATCACTGCATGATATGATAAAACAATAATGATAATTTACTAATCTGTCAACATCTGAATACCTTTGGTTTACCTTGAAATAATTATGTAGCTCATCAGAGAGACACTGATAAAAGATTTCCCTGTCTCGATCTTCCACCAGCCGGTCATGGAACACACGCGTCACTTCGTGAGACAGTAACTGAGCTGCGTTCTCTTTTGTGACAATCACTGACCCATTGGCCTGAAGAAGTCCCTGCAGAACCTGTAGAAGAGTTTAATAATTTTTCACTGACAACATATATTGTAAAATAATGCATAGTTGGCAGTTACATTTTCTGTGGGAATCTTTGTTATGTTATTATTTGACTTATCCAGAAAACATGATATTGTTCAGTGTGGCAACATATTTAAAAGACGACTACTGTTTGCTTAATAAGCCTGGGGAACAGATTTATAGTGGAACATACATAGTTGCATTATTAGTAACAGTAAAAACAAGTCATAATTTGCAATAATGTAGCAGCAGATATTCACAGACAGAATTTTCCAGCATTGTCTTCATTAATAATGGGTAGAGTTTGCCATACTACAGACAGTTACCTATTATCTAAACAATTCAGGTAAATTCTGGCCCAACATGACCCTTCTCAAACTAGAAGAACAGTGAGCTTACTCGTCTAAAACATCTGTTTGTTAGTTTAGCTGCGCAGGTTTAAAGGTCTGTTGGTATTTCAGCACTGACCTCATCCAAAGCTCCCTGGTAGTTTGGCAGCGTGTGCACAGTTTAATTGTAAAGCATGCTGGGAGATGGCGGCATTACTTGTGCACCAGGGAGCCTCGGATGACATTGGTACTAGGTCAAACCCTGACTCCCATTGAGTCACAGTGGGGATGTAGATATATATTTTACGTAACGATATTAACCACTGATGAGAAGACTAGGCATGTGCCTGGGAAAATCTTTCGGTTTGGTTCGGTATTCCGAAATTCGGGACTTCGGCAATTCGGCAACTTCGGCACTTCGGAACTTCGGGACCATGGCAATTCGGAACTTCGGCAACTTCAGAACTTCTCTTGCAGCCGCTTGGTAGATAACTCCCTAATTCCCACGGTATTAGGGAGTTATCTACCAAAAGGCTGAAATACCTAAATTGGTCTTTCAGTCAAATTTAC
>NC_086318.1:426230808-426289997 GCF_036172605.1 Pelobates fuscus | reverse complement strand
TAATACTAAGTAAAGATTACTTAGTATTAGTAAATTATGCCCCTACTCGCTATACCGTGAGTATCTCTAGTAAACAGTGAGCAGAAAGTGGCTGCGTGAGTGGGGGATTTTAAACTAAAGGGGGGACCTATTGCCCCCCCCTGCCCCCACCCCTGAGCGGCGGATGGGGGCCCTAAAGTAAAATAATAGGGGGGGACCTATTGTCCTCCCCCTGGCCCCCACCCCTGAGCGGTGGGTGGGGGCCTTACATTAGAATAAGGGGGGAGGACCTAATGTCCTCCCCCCTGACCCCCACCCCTGAGCGGTGGGTGGGGGCCCTAAATTAGAATGAGAGGGTGGGGACCTAATCCATCTTCACCCGGCGAGGGCTCTGCGCAGACTGAGCTCTGCAGGGCGGGGGAAGGCTTGATTGGTGGGATTAAGCTATACAATCAGAGTGCTCTGACAGGTAAATGAAGAGACTGACAGGTAAGTCTCTACATTTACCTGTCACAGCACTCTGATTGGTTGGCTTGAAATCCACCAATCAGAGTGCTCTGTGTCATTTTACACAGCGTGGGAAAGTTCTTTGGAATTTTCCCACGCTGTGTAATTTGACTTCTAACTCTCTGATTGGTGGATTGACAGGCTGCTCACTGTTTAATAGACATGCCCCTACTCGCGGTATAGTGAGTAGGGGCATAATTTACTAATACTAAGCAATTTTTACTTAGTATTAGTAGATTTGGCTGAAAGACCAATTTAGGTCTTTCAGCCTTTTAGTAGATAACTCCCTAATACCGTGGGAATTAGGGAGTTATCTACTTGTTCATTTCTGTCATTACATTGACAGGCTAAGTAACTTACATTTTATATGAATGTATGTTACTTGATTGTTGTAAGTGTTGCAAATGCTTACAGCTGAATCCTGGCTATGTTTGTATACTTTTTATTTAAAATTGTATACAGTGTAACATTCTTCTTCTTCCACATTCTTCTTCTTCCACTGGGTAAGTATATTAGTACTTAGGCAATACTGTGCTTCGGAACTTCGGCAACTTCGGAACTTTGGCTCTTCAAAAATTCGGGACCTCAGCATTTCGGCACTTCGGCTATTCGGACATTCGGAAGTATCCGAATTGCCCGAAATTCATCCGAATCGTACATGCCTAGAGAAGACATGTGCCAGTATATCTACAATCATTCAGATTGTTTGGGCAGGGCCTTCTTCACCTACTGTTCCTGTCAAACACGTTTTGTTACAATTGAATGTTTGTCTTGTTTACCTACTGTACAGCAGTGAGTAAGATGTTGGCGCTTTATAAATAATTGCAATTATAATTGTAACGTTATCAGAGCGGTCACTAAGGTGGGGAGTGAAGAGTTAAATAGAAAATATTACCTTAAAAAGATCTCTTAGATTAAAGGTGTAATGACATTTTGCTGGCGTTGGTAATAAACTCTGGCACATCTTGTAGTAAATGGCGATGGAGCAAGACGATAATAAATTCCGGCACTTCTGAATTTCAGCTAAAAAATTATTGCTTTGTAGAAAGGTCCCCAGCTGCACCTGTTCAGGAAAACAGCAGATTATTTGCATTATTTTGTTGTAAATGGATACTGTGTGAGTAAATGCTGTTTAATTTAGCCTTTATAACCCAAATATGACCTACATTTCCAGGTTTCACACACATCAATGCATCATAAGGAAAAAAGTGATCCATAAATCGAACACGCAGCCTGAAATAATGTTTTTTATACAGTAATTTGTACTCTCCTAAGGAGCCATTTCAGCAAAATACTTTACATGTACATAATTGGCTCAAAAACAGCGTAAAAATGCATTTTATTTTTATTAAAGGAACCTTACTGACTAGAACAGAAACTTCAGATAGTCTTGGTGGATCCGGTGAAGCTATTACCCGATTGGTTTGTTATGGCAGGACATCTCCACCTTTATCACCGCCCTTACTGGCATTACGTTGCCGTGGAGATTCTGATACATCGATTCACATTCACTCTCTTTTGATCATTAGTTTTCCATCAACCCATTAATTGGGACTAGGTTACATAGCGTTATTTCTACTTACGATTTCATTCGTTTTCCCGTCAACCTTGTTGCTCGTCTCAGTTGCTCAAATTTGGCACTTTGTATATGTGACGCTCGATGTTATTGTTTTTCTCTACGGAAAACTCAACAACCGTACATTTATTTAATTACCTGGAATATATGCTGGAGAGCCTGGACAGACGGGTGAGGGAGGACAATCATGCAGAAGTGTTGAAGAAGACGTGGGCTAATCTCATTTCTCCCACCACCAGGGGGAGCACAAGCTGCGATTAAGGAGACATCTTGGACGTTCTGTTGAAAGCAAACATAGGGAAGTTTTCTTGCGTTGTGTTCTATTCAACCTTCACCATATTCACTAAGCTGCTTTTAATAATCTGTTTTAATTGCAGCTTTTAGTTCAAAGTAAGACTTAAAATTAGATTATTGTAGAAAATAAAAACATTCTTGATGCACATTTTTGAATACCAGATTGTGTGAGTTAAATTGACGTTCACATTAGACCATGCACACTTATAACCTCCGGGGTAGAGGCAAATACTAGTGAAGCCTAGTGATTTATCTAGCATTGGAAAAACCATCATTATCGTATTAGGCAACAAGTGTAAATGTAGCTACAAAAACAATAAGAGGCCATAGAGCTACAACTTATGCCAGGACCCACATGATTACCCAGGCAACACATTTATATATTTGTAGCACTGTGATTGTAAGTTTGTGCTGGTGTGTTTTACTGTTTACTATGTGATAACACGTTTATATATTTGTAGCACTGTGATTGTAAGTTTGTGCTGGTGTGTTTTACTGTTTACTATGTGATAACACATTTATATATTTGTAACACTGTGATTGTAAGTTTGTGCTGGTGTGTTTTACTGTTTGCTATGTGATAACACATTTATATATTTGTAGCACTGTGATTGTAAGTTTGTGCTGGTGTGTTTTACTGTTTACTATGTGATAACACATTTATATATTTGTAGCACTGTGATTGTAAGTTTGTGCTGGTGTGTTTTACTGTTTACTAGGTGATAACACATTTATATATTTGTAGCACTGTGATTGTAAGTTTGTGCTGGTGTGTTTTACTGTTTACTATGTGATAACACATTTATATATTTGTAGCACTGTGATTGTAAGTTTGTGCTGGTTTGTTTTACTGTTTACTATGTGATAACACGTTTATATATTTGTAGCACTGTGATTGTAAGTTTGTGCTGGTGTGTTTTACTGTTTGCTATGTGATAACACGTTTATATATTTGTAGCACTGTGATTGTAAGTTTGTGCTGGTGTGTTTTACTGTTTACTATGTGATAACACGTTTATATATTTGTAGCACTGTGATTGTAAGTTTGTGCTGGTGTGTTTTACTGTTTACTATGTGATTACACATTTATATATTTGTAGCACTGTGATTGTAAGTTTGTGCTGGTGTGTTTTACTGTTTACTATGTGATAACACGTTTATATATTTGTAGCACTGTGATTGTAAGTTTGTGCTGGTGTGTTTTACTGTTTACTATGTGATAACACATTTATATATTTGTAGCACTGTGATTGTAAGTTTGTGCTGGTGTGTTTTACTGTTTACTATGTGATAACACATTTATATATTTGAAGCACTGTGATTGTAAGTTTGTGCTGGTGTGTTTTACTGTTTACTATGTGATAACACATTTATATATGTGTAGCACTGTGATTGTAAGTTTGTGCTGGTGTGTTTTACTGTTTACTATGTGATAACACATTTATATATGTGTAGCACTGTGATTGTAAGTTTGTGCTGGTGTGTTTTACTGTTTGCTATGTGATAACACGTTTATATATTTGTAACACTGTGATTGTAAGTTTGTGCTGGTGTGTTTTACTGTTTGCTATGTGATAACACATTTATATATTTGTAGCACTGTGATTGTAAGTTTGTGCTGGTGTGTTTTACTGTTTACTATGTGATAACACGTTTATATATTTGTAGCACTGTGATTGTAAGTTTGTGCTGGTGTGTTTTACTGTTTACTATGTGATAACACATTTATATATTTGTAGCACTGTGATTGTAAGTTTGTGCTGGTGTGTTTTACTGTTTACTATGTGATAACACATTTATATATTTGAAGCACTGTGATTGTAAGTTTGTGCTGGTGTGTTTTACTGTTTGCTATGTGATAACACATTTATATATTTGTAGCACTGTGATTGTAAGTTTGTGCTGGTGTGTTTTACTGTTTACTATGTGATAACACATTTATATATTTGTAGCACTGTGATTGTAAGTTTGTGCTGGTGTGTTTTACTGTTTACTAGGTGATAACACATTTATATATTTGTAGCACTGTGATTGTAAGTTTGTGCTGGTTTGTTTTACTGTTTACTATGTGATAACACGTTTATATATTTGTAGCACTGTGATTGTAAGTTTGTGCTGGTGTGTTTTACTGTTTGCTATGTGATAACACGTTTATATATTTGTAGCACTGTGATTGTAAGTTTGTGCTGGTGTGTTTTACTGTTTACTATGTGATAACACATTTATATATTTGTAGCACTGTGATTGTAAGTTTGTGCTGGTGTGTTTTACTGTTTACTATGTGATTACACATTTATATATTTGTAGCACTGTGATTGTAAGTTTGTGCTGGTGTGTTTTACTGTTTACTATGTGATAACACATTTATATATTTGTAGCACTGTGATTGTAAGTTTGTGCTGGTGTGTTTTACTGTTTACTATGTGATAACACATTTATATATTTGTAGCACTGTGATTGTAAGTTTGTGCTGGTGTGTTTTACTGTTTACTATGTGATAACACGTTTATATATTTGTAGCACTGTGATTGTAAGTTTGTGCTGGTGTGTTTTACTGTTTACTATGTGATAACACATTTATATATTTGTAGCACTGTGATTGTAAGTTTGTGCTGGTGTGTTTTACTGTTTACTATGTGATAACACATTTATATATTTGAAGCACTGTGATTGTAAGTTTGTGCTGGTGTGTTTTACTGTTTACTATGTGATAACACATTTATATATGTGTAGCACTGTGATTGTAAGTTTGTGCTGGTGTGTTTTACTGTTTACTATGTGATAACACATTTATATATGTGTAGCACTGTGATTGTAAGTTTGTGCTGGTGTGTTTTACTGTTTACTATGTGATAACACGTTTATATATTTGTAACACTGTGATTGTAAGTTTGTGCTGGTGTGTTTTACTGTTTGCTATGTGATAACACATTTATATATTTGTAGCACTGTGATTGTAAGTTTGTGCTGGTGTGTTTTACTGTTTACTATGTGATAACACGTTTATATATTTGTAGCACTGTGATTGTAAGTTTGTGCTGGTGTGTTTTACTGTTTACTATGTGATAACACATTTATATATTTGTAGCACTGTGATTGTAAGTTTGTGCTGGTGTGTTTTACTGTTTACTATGTGATAACACATTTATATATTTGAAGCACTGTGATTGTAAGTTTGTGCTGGTGTGTTTTACTGTTTACTATGTGATAACACGTTTATATATTTGTAGCACTGTGATTGTAAGTTTGTGCTGGTGTGTTTTACTGTTTGCTATGTGATAACACATTTATATATTTGTAGCACTGTGATTGTAAGTTTGTGCTGGTGTGTTTTCCTGTTTACTATGTGATAACACGTTTATATATTTGTAGCACTGTGATTGTAAGTTTGTGCTGGTGTGTTTTACTGTTTACTATGTGATAACACATTTATATATTTGAAGCACTGTGATTGTAAGTTTGTGCTGGTGTGTTTTACTGTTTACTATGTGATAACACATTTATATATTTGTAGCACTGTGATTGTAAGTTTGTGCTGGTGTGTTTTACTGTTTACTATGTGATAACACATTTATATATTTGAAGCACTGTGATTGTAAGTTTGTGCTGGTGTGTTTTACTGTTTACTATGTGATAACACATTTATATATTTGTAGCACTGTGATTGTAAGTTTGTGCTGGTGTGTTTTACTGTTTACTATGTGATAACACATTTATATATTTGAAGCACTGTGATTGTAAGTTTGTGCTGGTGTGTTTTACTGTTTGCTATGTGATAACACATTTATATATTTGAAGCACTGTGATTGTAAGTTTGTGCTGGTGTGTTTTACTGTTTGCTATGTGATAACACGTTTATATATTTGTAGCACTGTGATTGTAAGTTTGTGCTGGTGTGTTTTACTGTTTGCTATGTGATAACACGTTTATATATTTGTAGCACTGTGATTGTAAGTTTGTGCTGGTGTGTTTTACTGTTTACTATGTGATAACACATTTATATATTTGTAGCACTGTGATTGTAAGTTTGTGCTGGTGTGTTTTACTGTTTACTATGTGATAACACATTTATATATTTGTAGCACTGTGATTGTAAGTTTGTGCTGGTGTGTTTTACTGTTTACTATGTGATAACACATTTATATATTTGAAGCACTGTGATTGTAAGTTTGTGCTGGTGTGTTTTACTGTTTACTATGTGATAACACGTTTATATATTTGTAGCACTGTGATTGTAAGTTTGTGCTGGTGTGTTTTACTGTTTGCTATGTGATAACACGTTTATATATTTGTAGCACTGTGATTGTAAGTTTGTGCTGGTGTGTTTTCCTGTTTACTATGTGATAACACGTTTATATATTTGTAGCACTGTGATTGTAAGTTTGTGCTGGTGTGTTTTACTGTTTACTATGTGATAACACATTTATATATTTGTAGCACTGTGATTGTAAGTTTGTGCTGGTGTGTTTTACTGTTTACTATGTGATAACACATTTATATATTTGTAGCACTGTGATTGTAAGTTTGTGCTGGTGTGTTTTACTGTTTACTATGTGATAACACATTTATATATTTGTAGCACTGTGATTGTAAGTTTGTGCTGGTGTGTTTTACTGTTTACTATGTGATAACACATTTATATATTTGTAGCACTGTGATTGTAAGTTTGTGCTGGTGTGTTTTACTGTTTACTATGTGATAACACATTTATATATTTGTAGCACTGTGATTGTAAGTTTGTGCTGGTGTGTTTTACTGTTTGCTATGTGATAACACATTTATATATTTGTAGCACTGTGATTGTAAGTTTGTGCTGGTGTGTTTTACTGTTTACTATGTGATAACACATTTATATATTTGAAGCACTGTGATTGTAAGTTTGTGCTGGTGTGTTTTACTGTTTGCTATGTGATAACACATTTATATATTTGTAGCACTGTGATTGTAAGTTTGTGCTGGTGTGTTTTACTGTTTACTATGTGATAACACATTTATATATTTGTAGCACTGTGATTGTAAGTTTGTGCTGGTGTGTTTTACTGTTTACTATGTGATAACACATTTATATATTTGAAGCACTGTGATTGTAAGTTTGTGCTGGTGTGTTTTACTGTTTACTATGTGATAACACATTTATATATTTGTAGCACTGTGATTGTAAGTTTGTGCTGGTGTGTTTTACTGTTTACTATGTGATAACACATTTATATATTTGAAGCACTGTGATTGTAAGTTTGTGCTGGTGTGTTTTACTGTTTGCTATGTGATAACACGTTTATATATTTGTAGCACTGTGATTGTAAGTTTGTGCTGGTGTGTTTTACTGTTTACTATGTGATAACACATTTATATATTTGTAGCACTGTGATTGTAAGTTTGTGCTGGTGTGTTTTACTGTTTACTATGTGATAACACATTTATATATTTGTAGCACTGTGATTGTAAGTTTGTGCTGGTGTGTTTTACTGTTTACTATGTGATAACACATTTATATATTTGTAGCACTGTGATTGTAAGTTTGTGCTGGTGTGTTTTACTGTTTGCTATGTGATAACACATTTATATATTTGTAGCACTGTGATTGTAAGTTTGTGCTGGTGTGTTTTACTGTTTACTATGTGATAACACATTTATATATTTGTAGCACTGTGATTGTAAGTTTGTGCTGGTGTGTTTTACTGTTTGCTATGTGATAACACATTTATATATTTGTAGCACTGTGATTGTAAGTTTGTGCTGGTGTGTTTTACTGTTTGCTATGTGATAACACATTTATATATTTGTAGCACTGTGATTGTAAGTTTGTGCTGGTGTGTTTTACTGTTTACTATGTGATAACACATTTATATATTTGTAGCACTGTGATTGTAAGTTTGTGCTGGTGTGTTTTACTGTTTACTATGTGATAACACATTTATATATTTGTAGCACTGTGATTGTAAGTTTGTGCTGGTGTGTTTTACTGTTTACTATGTGATAACACGTTTATATATTTGTAGCACTGTGATTGTAAGTTTGTGCTGGTTTGTTTTACTGTTTACTATGTGATAACACGTTTATATATTTGTAGCACTGTGATTGTAAGTTTGTGCTGGTGTGTTTTACTGTTTGCTATGTGATAACACATTTATATATTTGTAGCACTGTGATTGTAAGTTTGTGCTGCTGTGTTTTACTGTTTACTATGTGATAACACATTTATATATTTGTAGCACTGTGATTGTAAGTTTGTACTGGTGTGTTTTACTGTTTACTATGTGATAACACATTTATATATTTGTAGCACTGTGATTGTAAGTTTGTGCTGGTGTGTTTTACTGTTTACTATGTGATAACACATTTATATATTTGTAGCACTGTGATTGTAAGTTTGTGCTGGTGTGTTTTACTGTTTGCTATGTGATAACACATTTATATATTTGTAGCACTGTGATTGTAAGTTTGTGCTGGTGTGTTTTACTGTTTACTATGTGATAACACATTTATATATTTGAAGCACTGTGATTGTAAGTTTGTGCTGGTGTGTTTTACTGTTTGCTATGTGATAACACATTTATATATTTGTAGCACTGTGATTGTAAGTTTGTGCTGGTGTGTTTTACTGTTTACTATGTGATAACACATTTATATATTTGTAGCACTGTGATTGTAAGTTTGTGCTGGTGTGTTTTACTGTTTACTATGTGATAACACATTTATATATTTGAAGCACTGTGATTATAAGTTTGTGCTGGTGTGTTTTACTGTTTACTATGTGATAACACATTTATATATTTGTAGCACTGTGATTGTAAGTTTGTGCTGGTGTGTTTTACTGTTTACTATGTGATAACACATTTATATATTTGAAGCACTGTGATTGTAAGTTTGTGCTGGTGTGTTTTACTGTTTGCTATGTGATAACACGTTTATATATTTGTAGCACTGTGATTGTAAGTTTGTGCTGGTGTGTTTTACTGTTTACTATGTGATAACACATTTATATATTTGTAGCACTGTGATTGTAAGTTTGTGCTGGTGTGTTTTACTGTTTACTATGTGATAACACATTTATATATTTGTAGCACTGTGATTGTAAGTTTGTGCTGGTGTGTTTTACTGTTTACTATGTGATAACACATTTATATATTTGAAGCACTGTGATTGTAAGTTTGTGCTGGTGTGTTTTACTGTTTACTATGTGATAACACGTTTATATATTTGTAGCACTGTGATTGTAAGTTTGTGCTGGTGTGTTTTACTGTTTGCTATGTGATAACACATTTATATATTTGTAGCACTGTGATTGTAAGTTTGTGCTGGTGTGTTTTCCTGTTTACTATGTGATAACACGTTTATATATTTGTAGCACTGTGATTGTAAGTTTGTGCTGGTGTGTTTTACTGTTTACTATGTGATAACACATTTATATATTTGAAGCACTGTGATTGTAAGTTTGTGCTGGTGTGTTTTACTGTTTGCTATGTGATAACACATTTATATATTTGTAGCACTGTGATTGTAAGTTTGTGCTGGTGTGTTTTACTGTTTACTATGTGATAACACATTTATATATTTGAAGCACTGTGATTGTAAGTTTGTGCTGGTGTGTTTTACTGTTTACTATGTGATAACACATTTATATATTTGAAGCACTGTGATTGTAAGTTTGTGCTGGTGTGTTTTACTGTTTACTATGTGATAACACATTTATATATTTGTAGCACTGTGATTGTAAGTTTGTGCTGGTGTGTTTTACTGTTTGCTATGTGATAACACGTTTATATATTTGTAGCACTGTGATTGTAAGTTTGTGCTGGTGTGTTTTACTGTTTGCTATGTGATAACACATTTATATATTTGTAGCACTGTGATTGTAAGTTTGTGCTGGTGTGTTTTACTGTTTACTATGTGATAACACATTTATATATTTGTAGCACTGTGATTGTAAGTTTGTGCTGGTGTGTTTTACTGTTTACTATGTGATAACACATTTATATATTTGAAGCACTGTGATTGTAAGTTTGTGCTGGTGTGTTTTACTGTTTACTATGTGATAACACATTTATATATTTGAAGCACTGTGATTGTAAGTTTGTGCTGGTGTGTTTTACTGTTTGCTATGTGATAACACGTTTATATATTTGTAGCACTGTGATTGTAAGTTTGTGCTGGTGTGTTTTACTGTTTACTATGTGATAACACGTTTATATATTTGTAGCACTGTGATTGTAAGTTTGTGCTGGTGTGTTTTACTGTTTACTATGTGATAACACATTTATATATTTGTAGCACTGTGATTGTAAGTTTGTGCTGCTGTGTTTTACTGTTTACTATGTGATAACACATTTATATATTTGAAGCACTGTGATTGTAAGTTTGTGCTGGTGTGTTTTACTGTTTACTATGTGATAACACATTTATATATTTGAAGCACTGTGATTGTAAGTTTGTGCTGGTGTGTTTTCCTGTTTGCTATGTGATAACACATTTATATATTTGTAGCACTGTGATTGTAAGTTTGTGCTGGTGTGTTTTACTGTTTGCTATGTGATAACACATTTATATATTTGTAGCACTGTGATTGTAAGTTTGTGCTGGTGTGTTTTACTGTTTACTATGTGATAACACGTTTATATATTTGAAGCACTGTGATTGTAAGTTTGTGCTGGTGTGTTTTACTGTTTACTATGTGATAACACATTTATATATTTGTAGCACTGTGATTGTAAGTTTGTGCTGGTGTGTTTTACTGTTTACTATGTGATAACACGTTTATATATTTGTAACACTGTGATTGTAAGTTTGTGCTGGTGTGTTTTACTGTTTGCTATGTGATAACACATTTATATATTTGTAGCACTGTGATTGTAAGTTTGTGCTGGTGTGTTTTACTGTTTACTATGTGATAACACGTTTATATATTTGTAGCACTGTGATTGTAAGTTTGTGCTGGTGTGTTTTACTGTTTACTATGTGATAACACATTTATATATTTGTAGCACTGTGATTGTAAGTTTGTGCTGGTGTGTTTTACTGTTTACTATGTGATAACACATTTATATATTTGAAGCACTGTGATTGTAAGTTTGTGCTGGTGTGTTTTACTGTTTACTATGTGATAACACGTTTATATATTTGTAGCACTGTGATTGTAAGTTTGTGCTGGTGTGTTTTACTGTTTGCTATGTGATAACACATTTATATATTTGTAGCACTGTGATTGTAAGTTTGTGCTGGTGTGTTTTCCTGTTTACTATGTGATAACACGTTTATATATTTGTAGCACTGTGATTGTAAGTTTGTGCTGGTGTGTTTTACTGTTTACTATGTGATAACACATTTATATATTTGAAGCACTGTGATTGTAAGTTTGTGCTGGTGTGTTTTACTGTTTGCTATGTGATAACACATTTATATATTTGTAGCACTGTGATTGTAAGTTTGTGCTGGTGTGTTTTACTGTTTACTATGTGATAACACATTTATATATTTGTAGCACTGTGATTGTAAGTTTGTGCTGGTGTGTTTTACTGTTTACTATGTGATAACACATTTATATATTTGAAGCACTGTGATTGTAAGTTTGTGCTGGTGTGTTTTACTGTTTACTATGTGATAACACATTTATATATTTGTAGCACTGTGATTGTAAGTTTGTGCTGGTGTGTTTTACTGTTTACTATGTGATAACACGTTTATATATTTGTAGCACTGTGATTGTAAGTTTGTGCTGGTGTGTTTTACTGTTTACTATGTGATAACACATTTATATATTTGAAGCACTGTGATTGTAAGTTTGTGCTGGTGTGTTTTACTGTTTGCTATGTGATAACACATTTATATATTTGTAGCACTGTGATTGTAAGTTTGTGCTGGTGTGTTTTACTGTTTACTATGTGATAACACATTTATATATTTGTAGCACTGTGATTGTAAGTTTGTGCTGGTGTGTTTTACTGTTTACTATGTGATAACACATTTATATATTTGTAGCACTGTGATTGTAAGTTTGTGCTGGTGTGTTTTACTGTTTACTATGTGATAACACATTTATATATTTGTAGCACTGTGATTGTAAGTTTGTGCTGGTGTGTTTTACTGTTTGCTATGTGATAACACGTTTATATATTTGTAGCACTGTGATTGTAAGTTTGTGCTGGTGTGTTTTACTGTTTGCTATGTGATAACACGTTTATATATTTGAAGCACTGTGATTGTAAGTTTGTGCTGGTGTGTTTTACTGTTTGCTATGTGATAACACGTTTATATATTTGTAGCACTGTGATTGTAAGTTTGTGCTGGTGTGTTTTACTGTTTGCTATGTGATAACACATTTATATATTTGTAGCACTGTGATTGTAAGTTTGTGCTGGTGTGTTTTACTGTTTACTATGTGATAACACGTTTATATATTTGTAGCACTGTGATTGTAAGTTTGTGCTGGTGTGTTTTCCTGTTTACTATGTGATAACACGTTTATATATTTGTAGCACTGTGATTGTAAGTTTGTGCTGGTGTGTTTTACTGTTTGCTATGTGATAACACATTTATATATTTGTAGCACTGTGATTGTAAGTTTGTGCTGGTGTGTTTTACTGTTTGCTATGTGATAACACATTTATATATTTGTAGCACTGTGATTGTAAGTTTGTGCTGGTGTGTTTTACTGTTTACTATGTGATAACACATTTATATATTTGTAGCACTGTGATTGTAAGTTTGTGCTGGTGTGTTTTACTGTTTACTATGTGATAACACATTTATATATTTGTAGCACTGTGATTGTAAGTTTGTGCTGGTGTGTTTTACTGTTTACTATGTGATAACACATTTATATATTTGTAGCACTGTGATTGTAAGTTTGTGCTGGTGTGTTTTACTGTTTGCTATGTGATAACACATTTATATATTTGTAGCACTGTGATTGTAAGTTTGTGCTGGTGTGTTTTACTGTTTACTATGTGATAACACATTTATATATTTGAAGCACTGTGATTGTAAGTTTGTGCTGGTGTGTTTTACTGTTTGCTATGTGATAACACATTTATATATTTGTAGCACTGTGATTGTAAGTTTGTGCTGGTGTGTTTTACTGTTTACTATGTGATAACACATTTATATATTTGTAGCACTGTGATTGTAAGTTTGTGCTGGTGTGTTTTACTGTTTACTATGTGATAACACATTTATATATTTGAAGCACTGTGATTGTAAGTTTGTGCTGGTGTGTTTTACTGTTTACTATGTGATAACACATTTATATATTTGTAGCACTGTGATTGTAAGTTTGTGCTGGTGTGTTTTACTGTTTACTATGTGATAACACATTTATATATTTGAAGCACTGTGATTGTAAGTTTGTGCTGGTGTGTTTTACTGTTTGCTATGTGATAACACGTTTATATATTTGTAGCACTGTGATTGTAAGTTTGTGCTGGTGTGTTTTACTGTTTACTATGTTGTTACGACACTCGCCGCCTGGGGAGTGAAGCCGCCGTTTAGCCGATAATCCCCTTTCTCCAGAAATGCAGTTCCAGCATTACCGATCATAAGACTCCCGACCGGAGCATACGAATGCGGTAACTCCCGATCAGCAGTCCATCCGAAATCCTTCCACAGCTAGAAATAAACGAAAACGCTGTCCCAATAGTCAATCCCTCCACAAACGAGACAAAGCTCCGTTTTGAAGGTCAAGCAGAATGTGTTTAATGGGGGCTACCTGCCCAGTATTTATGCAGGTCTCCACCAGGTAGACACTCCCCTAGGGGACCTGGTGGAAGACTGTAAAATATATTTAACAGTAGCCAATCGCAGTGGCCATAACACAAGCCCTCCCCATTTTACCCATAAGACATTTCTTCCTATCCCGGAGATAATTAGGGAGAAATCTAATTAACTCCGAGGATAGGAACCATCGCCATTTTAAACACAAACATACAAAATGCAATAAAATACATAAAATCCGAAATACCGAAGATATAGTGTTCGTCCAACGTATCCCCAGATAGCCTGAATCTGAAGGCATATTCCTGCCGAATAGCGCTCAGATCCGAAGTACACAGTCCAATCGCCATGGAGTCAAAGTCTCTCATAAGTCTTTCGGTGTACGAATGACTCCATGGGCCGGCTATCTGGGTAAGTCCATACGGATGAAGAAAACCCCCGAACGGAACAGGGTTCGTATGCCTCCAAGGGAATAGAAGGAGGGACGGCCGTCTCCAGCGGTGTTCGGTAGATAAAGAGTCCGTTTTTAGATCCATGGGTTTTGCACCGAACACCGCTGATTCGCCTCGTGTCCAAAATGGCCGCCGCCTCGTGGTCGGCATACGAACGACGACCACCCGTATGAAATGGAATGGAGAGGTGTTTGCGGTTAACCACAGCGTTCTAATTTGTGGTCAAGGTGTTAATGAGCCGCACACTCCTCTCCTGGGTGGCCGATGTTCGGTAGTTTTATTCGGTACTTTAGGAAACGAAAAACCAATAGCGTACGGACAGGAAATCCACGAATCTCATGGAAACAGATGAACCCGCAATACAGGTCTATGCAGTAGGGTTCGTCACACGGCTCCCCCCTTGTGGAACACTCCGGCAGACCCGGCTTGGCCCTTTAGCGGGTCAACGTGGGGATGACCGGACTAGGAAGTAGTAAGGACGTCGGTTTGCCGGGATAGCCCATCTGCATTCCCATTCTGCTTACCGGGTCGGTAACTGATGGTGAAGTTATATGGCTGTAATGCTAAACTCCACCGCAGCAGTCTACCATTGTCTCCCGAGACCCGGTTAAGCCAAACAAGGGGATTGTGGTCCGTGATAAGGGAAAATTCCTGTCCATACAAATAGGGGCTCAATTTCTTCAATGCCCAGACCAGGGCCAAACACTCTTTCTCTACTGCCGCATAACTCACTTCCCGGGGTAACAGCTTTCGACTGAGGTATGCGACAGGGTGTTCTCCTCCATCTTCCCCGACCTGGCTTAGCACAGCCCCCAGTCCATACATGGAAGCATCTGTATGGACGAGAAAACGTTTGTTAGGAAGTGGGGCAGCCAGGACAGGGGCATTCATGAGGGCCTGCTTAAGTGCTTGAAACGCAGCTTCACAAGCTGGAGACCACAGGACCTGCTTAGGGAGGTTCTTCTTAGTCAGGTCTGTCAGGGGTTTAGCTATCGAGCTATAGTCGGGGACAAAGCGTCTGTAATACCCTGCAGTCCCTAGGAAGGCCAATACTTGGGTCTTGGTTATAGGTGTGGGCCAGTTCGCTACTGCCTCTATCTTGGCCGGCTCTGGTCTCTGGCTCCCACACCCTACCCTGTGACCCAAGTATTGTACCTCAGCCATACCTAGATGACACTTCTCTGGCTTTAACGTCAGGCCAGCGGCCCGAATTTTATCCAGTACTACCCCTATGTGTACCAGGTGTTCCTCCCAGGACTCACTGTAGATCGCAATATCATCCAGGTATGCACAAGCAAAGTCCTGGAAGCCATCAAGGAGCCGATCCACCATTCGTTGGAAGGTAGCCGGGGCGTTCTTCATCCCAAATGGCATAACCTTAAATTGGTATAAGCCAAAGGGGGTGACGAAGGCCGACTTGGGGATGGCGTCCTTGGCCAGGGGAATCTGCCAGTAGCCCTTACACAGGTCTATGGTGGTCAGGTAGCGTCCCCTGGCAATGCGGTCTAATAACTCGTCTACCCGTGGCATCGGGTAGGCGTCAGTGGTGGTCCGCTCGTTGAGCCTCCTGTAGTCCACACAGAACCGGGTGGTCCCATCTTTCTTAGGCACCAGGACTACAGGGGAGGCCCAAGGGCTATCGGAGTGCTCGATGACCCCAAGCTGGGTCATCTCCTCTATCTCCTTCCGCATTCCTTCTCGGACTGCTTCAGGGATACGGTAAGGGGGCTGTCGTAAGGGGTTCTGTCCAGGGGTCTCTACCTTATGTACAGCTAGGGTAGTGTAGCCGGGTTCTTGGGAGAACGTCGCCTGCTTCTCCCACAGAAGCTGTTTCGCCTGTTCCTTCTCCGTGGGGCTTAACCTGTCCCCTAGCTGTACGAGCTCAGTCAGATCCGTCTGGGCACCTCTGGCTAATAGGTCGGGTAGGGGTAAGCTTTCGGTATCGTCTGCAGCGGGGGCACACACTGCGGCTATATCCTCCGGTCGTTCCTGATATTCCTTTAGCATGTTCACATGAAAGGATCGCTGGATCCTGTCATCTGAACAGCTGGCTATAAGGTACGTAGTATCGCACACCTGGGCTAATACTTTATACGGGCCCTGCCAAGATGCCTGCATCTTGTTCGCCTTCACAGGTTTGAGCACTAGTACCTTCTGCCCAACCTGGAATACTCGCTGTCGGGCACCCCGATCATACCATTCCTTCTGTCTCCCCTGGGCCACCCGGAGATTCTCCCTTGCCATCAGAGACAGTTTCTCCATGCGGTCCCGAAGTTCCAGAACATACGGTACTATGGGGGTACCTTCCTGCTCTGTCTCCCCCTCCCAGTGGCCTCTAATGAGATCTAGAGGTCCGCGGACCCTTCTCCCATAAAGCAGCTCAAAGGGGGAGAACCCAGTAGATTCCTGGGGCACCTCTCTGTAGGCAAACAACAGATGAGGCAGGAATCGCTCCCAGTCTCGGCAAGTGTCAGAAAAGGTCCTCAGCATCTGTTTGAGGGTGCCATTAAATCGCTCGCAGAGACCGTTAGTCTGTGGATGGTATGGGGAACTAAGTATCGGTTTAATGCCGCATACCCTCCACAGCTGCTGGGTGAGCACAGCGGTAAATTGGGTTCCCTGGTCAGAGAGAATCTCTTGAGGGAACCCGACCCTGGTAAAAATCCTAACCAGGGCATCAGCAACTGTCTCTGCCTCTATGTTAGACAGCGCCACTGCCTCTGGATAGCGAGTGGCGTAGTCCACCACGGTGAGAATGTATCTCTTACCAGATGGACTAGCCCTGGCCAGTGGACCCACAATATCAACGGCTATGCGGGCAAAGGGCTCCCCAATAATAGGCATCGACATAAGCCTACCTTTTGGGTGGTCCCCCCGCTTCCCTACCCGTTGACAAGTGTCACACGTGCTACAATATATCCGCACAGCCTGGTTAATTCCTGGCCAAAAGAAATTCTGCATAATCCTATGGCCTGTGCGGCGGGACCCTAGATGTCCGGCTAGCGGGACATCATGCCCTATCCGCAGAATCTCTCGCCGGTACTTCGCGGGTACTACCAGCTGTCGATTCGGCGGAGGGGCAACACTTTTCTGGGATGGCTTAGGGATCCGATATAACCTGTCCCCTACCCACTCATACCGCTCCCCCTCTGCTCCCTCCTCTCCAGTGTCCGCTCTGCCTCTATACCTCTGGAGAGATGGGTCTGTCTGGGTTTCCCTCCCGAACTCCTCCGGGGAATCCCAACTAGCTAACGTCGGCCCTGGGGTGTCAGTCGGGGAATCGGTCCTTACCTGGGTCTCAGCAGCAGGTGGGCCGGTTCCAGCAGCACGGGTCTGAGCACGGGTAGTCACTGGGTTGGCTTCGCCAGGTCCCATAGTAGCATAGGCGGAAATCAAAGGGGCCAAATCATTTCCCAGCAAAACATCGGCAGGCAAGTCCTTCATAACCCCCACATTCACATGTCCAGCTCCCGCTCCCCAGTCCAAATGAACTCGGGCAACAGGCAGACGGAACACGGCGCCTCCTGCCACCCTTACTGCCACAGTGTTCCCGGTGTGTTGGTGTTCCGAAACCAGGTTCTTTTGGAGCAAGGTCATCGTAGCCCCGGTGTCTCTTAGACCAGTGACCTCTTTCCCGTTCAACTTAACGGTCTGTCTGTGGTGTTGGCGGTTGTCCTGCTGAGCTGCGTGAACTGGGTCTGCTTCGTGCAGGAAACCCCAAAATTCCTCCTGCTCCAGGCAGTGAGCAGAAGGCTGAGGTGGTTGCTGGGCTCCGCCGGCTGGGTTTCTCCAGGATGGCGCTTGGTTGGCGTGGTTTAAAGGGCATTCCTGTTTTTTATGTCCCATCTGTTTGCACCCAAAGCACTGGATCTGGTTGGAGTAACCCCGTTTGTTGAATCGGGCTGACTGCCCATGGTTGGTTGCTGGCGGTATAGCGGGGGTACGTTGTGCTGGGGGGTGATATAGGTTGGTGGTTGGAGGTGCTGCTGGTTTGTATTCCACTCGGGCAGGGACCTTGGCTGCTGTCTGATCGAGCTTACGGGCATCAGTGTATTCGTCAGCCAGACGAGCAGCTTCGTGGAAGGTAGCGGGTTTGCGGTCCCTGACCCACTCTCGAACTCCTGCAGGTAATTTGTCAAAGCAGTGTTCTAGCAGGAACACTTGCAGCACCTCTTCCCCAGTTACCGCTCGACATCCTGTCATCCAGTGGGCTGCCGTGCGGTGTACCCGGCATGCCCATTCCACATAGGAATCACCAGCCTGTTTATTATTGTCCCGGAATCGCCTCCGGTACGCCTCAGGGGTAACAGCGTACCGGGTCAAAAGAGCATCTTTTACTGTCCGGTAGCTAGTGAGTTCCTCCTCTGGGATGGCCCGAAAAGCTTCACTAGCCCGGCCGGATAGTTTCCCAGAGAGGATAGGAACCCATTCTTCTGCGGGTACCTGGTGTAAAGCACACTGTCATTCAAAGTCCGCCAGGAACCCGTCTATCTCTCCTTCCGTCTCAATAAAGTTTTTAAAAGCAGCAAATGGTACCTTTTTCTTCCCATTGTTATTATGGGGTACCTCTGCTGCTGCAGCTCCGCTTCTCTGGAGCGCCTGTTGTGCTGTTACTGCGGCTTGTACTTGAACCACAATATCCGCTGCAGGGTTGGGGCCAAAGTGTGCCAGCCTGATCTGAACTGCCCGGTTAAACGCTATTTCCTCGGGTGTTAGATCCAGTAGGCCAGGCACATTAGCTATCTCCCTTCCCTGTGCTGTATCCATCTCCACCAATATAGCAATAATCTCTATTTTCTTGAGATTGCTCGCTGATCGTCCTCTGCGCTCCAAAATGTCTTTAAGGGTAGCACGCCTTAACTCCTCATATTGCATTTCCAATCCGGGGTGTGTAGCTGGCCTTCAGGGCGGTGGGATTCATCCCGTCGCTTGCCACCAGTTGTTACGACACTCGCCGCCTGGGGAGTGAAGCCGCCGTTTAGCCGATAATCCCCTTTCTCCAGAAATGCAGTTCCAGCATTACCGATCATAAGACTCCCGACCGGAGCATACGAATGCGGTAACTCCCGATCAGCAGTCCATCCGAAATCCTTCCACAGCTAGAAATAAACGAAAACGCTGTCCCAATAGTCAATCCCTCCACAAACGAGACAAAGCTCCGTTTTGAAGGTCAAGCAGAATGTGTTTAATGGGGGCTACCTGCCCAGTATTTATGCAGGTCTCCACCAGGTAGACACTCCCCTAGGGGACCTGGTGGAAGACTGTAAAATATATTTAACAGTAGCCAATCGCAGTGGCCATAACACAAGCCCTCCCCATTTTACCCATAAGACATTTCTTCCTATCCCGGAGATAATTAGGGAGAAATCTAATTAACTCCGAGGATAGGAACCATCGCCATTTTAAACACAAACATACAAAATGCAATAAAATACATAAAATCCGAAATACCGAAGATATAGTGTTCGTCCAACGTATCCCCAGATAGCCTGAATCTGAAGGCATATTCCTGCCGAATAGCGCTCAGATCCGAAGTACACAGTCCAATCGCCATGGAGTCAAAGTCTCTCATAAGTCTTTCGGTGTACGAATGACTCCATGGGCCGGCTATCTGGGTAAGTCCATACGGATGAAGAAAACCCCCGAACGGAACAGGGTTCGTATGCCTCCAAGGGAATAGAAGGAGGGACGGCCGTCTCCAGCGGTGTTCGGTAGATAAAGAGTCCGTTTTTAGATCCATGGGTTTTGCACCGAACACCGCTGATTCGCCTCGTGTCCAAAATGGCCGCCGCCTCGTGGTCGGCATACGAACGACGACCACCCGTATGAAATGGAATGGAGAGGTGTTTGCGGTTAACCACAGCGTTCTAATTTGTGGTCAAGGTGTTAATGAGCCGCACACTCCTCTCCTGGGTGGCCGATGTTCGGTAGTTTTATTCGGTACTTTAGGAAACGAAAAACCAATAGCGTACGGACAGGAAATCCACGAATCTCATGGAAACAGATGAACCCGCAATACAGGTCTATGCAGTAGGGTTCGTCACATATGTGATAACACATTTATATATTTGTAGCACTGTGATTGTAAGTTTGTGCTGGTGTGTTTTACTGTTTACTATGTGATAACACATTTATATATTTGTAGCACTGTGATTGTAAGTTTGTGCTGGTGTGTTTTACTGTTTACTATGTGATAACACATTTATATATTTGAAGCACTGTGATTGTAAGTTTGTGCTGGTGTGTTTTACTGTTTACTATGTGATAACACGTTTATATATTTGTAGCACTGTGATTGTAAGTTTGTGCTGGTGTGTTTTACTGTTTGCTATGTGATAACACATTTATATATTTGTAGCACTGTGATTGTAAGTTTGTGCTGGTGTGTTTTCCTGTTTACTATGTGATAACACGTTTATATATTTGTAGCACTGTGATTGTAAGTTTGTGCTGGTTTGTTTTACTGTTTACTATGTGATAACACATTTATATATTTGTAGCACTGTGATTGTAAGTTTGTGCTGGTGTGTTTTACTGTTTACTATGTGATAACACATTTATATATTTGTAGCACTGTGATTGTAAGTTTGTGCTGGTGTGTTTTACTGTTTGCTATGTGATAACACGTTTATATATTTGTAACACTGTGATTGTAAGTTTGTGCTGGTGTGTTTTACTGTTTACTATGTGATAACACGTTTATATATTTGAAGCACTGTGATTGTAAGTTTGTGCTGGTGTGTTTTACTGTTTACTATGTGATAACACGTTTATATATTTGTAGCACTGTGATTGTAAGTTTGTGCTGGTTTGTTTTACTGTTTACTATGTGATAACACATTTATATATTTGTAGCACTGTGATTGTAAGTTTGTGCTGGTGTGTTTTACTGTTTACTATGTGATAACACATTTATATATTTGTAGCACTGTGATTGTAAGTTTGTGCTGGTGTGTTTTACTGTTTGCTATGTGATAACACGTTTATATATTTGTAACACTGTGATTGTAAGTTTGTGCTGGTGTGTTTTACTGTTTACTATGTGATAACACGTTTATATATTTGAAGCACTGTGATTGTAAGTTTGTGCTGGTGTGTTTTACTGTTTACTATGTGATAACACGTTTATATATTTGTAGCACTGTGATTGTAAGTTTGTGCTGGTTTGTTTTACTGTTTACTATGTGATAACACATTTATATATTTGTAGCACTGTGATTGTAAGTTTGTGCTGGTGTGTTTTACTGTTTACTATGTGATAACACATTTATATATTTGTAGCACTGTGATTGTAAGTTTGTGCTGGTGTGTTTTACTGTTTGCTATGTGATAACACGTTTATATATTTGTAACACTGTGATTGTAAGTTTGTGCTGGTGTGTTTTACTGTTTACTATGTGATAACACGTTTATATATTTGAAGCACTGTGATTGTAAGTTTGTGCTGGTGTGTTTTACTGTTTGCTATGTGATAACACGTTTATATATTTGAAGCACTGTGATTGTAAGTTTGTGCTGGTGTGTTTTACTGTTTGCTATGTGATAACACGTTTATATATTTGTAACACTGTGATTGTAAGTTTGTGCTGGTGTGTTTTACTGTTTACTATGTGATAACACATTTATATATTTGTAGCACTGTGATTGTAAGTTTGTGCTGGTGTGTTTTACTGTTTGCTATGTGATAACACGTTTATATATTTGTAGCACTGTGATTGTAAGTTTGTGCTGGTGTGTTTTACTGTTTACTATGTGATAACACGTTTATATATTTGTAGCACTGTGATTGTAAGTTTGTGCTGGTGTGTTTTACTGTTTACTATGTGATAACACATTTATATATTTGTAGCACTGTGATTGTAAGTTTGTGCTGCTGTGTTTTACTGTTTCCTATGTGATAACACATTTATATATTTGTAGCACTGTGATTGTAAGTTTGTGCTGGTGTGTTTTACTGTTTGCTATGTGATAACACATTTATATATTTGAAGCACTGTGATTGTAAGTTTGTGCTGCTGTGTTTTACTGTTTGCTATGTGATAACACGTTTATATATTTGTAACACTGTGATTGTAAGTTTGTGCTGGTGTGTTTTACTGTTTACTATGTGATAACACGTTTATATATTTGTAGCACTGTGATTGTAAGTTTGTGCTGGTGTGTTTTACTGTTTACTATGTGATAACACGTTTATATATTTGAAGCACTGTGATTGTAAGTTTGTGCTGGTGTGTTTTACTGTTTGCTATGTGATAACACATTTATATATTTGTAGCACTGTGATTGTAAGTTTGTGCTGGTGTGTTTTACTGTTTGCTATGTGATAACACGTTTATATATTTGTAGCACTGTGATTGTAAGTTTGTGCTGGTGTGTTTTACTGTTTACTATGTGATAACACATTTATATATTTGAAGCACTGTGATTGTAAGTTTGTGCTGGTGTGTTTTACTGTTTGCTATGTGATAACACATTTATATATTTGAAGCACTGTGATTGTAAGTTTGTGCTGGTGTGTTTTACTGTTTGCTATGTGATAACACATTTATATATTTGAAGCACTGTGATTGTAAGTTTGTGCTGGTGTGTTTTACTGTTTGCTATGTGATAACACATTTATATATTTGTAGCACTGTGATTGTAAGTTTGTGCTGGTGTGTTTTACTGTTTACTATGTGATAACACATTTATATATTTGTAGCACTGTGATTGTAAGTTTGTGCTGGTGTGTTTTACTGTTTGCTATGTGATAACACATTTATATATTTGTAGCACTGTGATTGTAAGTTTGTGCTGGTGTGTTTTACTGTTTACTATGTGAGAACACGTTTATATATTTGTAGCACTGTGATTGTAAGTTTGTGCTGCTGTGTTTTACTGTTTGCTATGTGATAACACATTTATATATTTGTAGCACTGTGATTGTAAGTTTGTGCTGGTGTGTTTTACTGTTTACTATGTGATAACACATTTATATATTTGTAGCACTGTGATTGTAAGTTTGTGCTGGTGTGTTTTACTGTTTACTATGTGAGAACACGTTTATATATTTGTAGCACTGTGATTGTAAGTTTGTGCTGGTGTGTTTTACTGTTTACTATGTGATAACACTGTGACGAAACCAATCTCGCCACATTGTATTGGAGGAGCCTGGTTGCCCGCCTGCTACCTCTGGACTATGGACCGGCAGCTAAAGGGTTAATTTTACTGTGCAGAATGATTTATTTCTCCCTTTCTGCACAGCAGTTCGGTAGATTTCATCTACCGAACAAACAGCCGTTCACCAACCTCCCCAGAGCCGTGGGAAGCCGGCCGGCGTTGTTAATTGGCCACCCAGAAGCTGGAGTGTGCCCTCCATTTACCTCCCTGAAGCTGCGGTTAATTGCCTGTTAACTGTGTGGCCGCTGTTACACTTAGCGGCCGCTAGGTGGCGCTGTTCTGGAGCTCCCCGGGCAGCCAACACTTTTCTGCCCGGCTTTCATGCACCAAAATCGGACACTTTTACGTGCAGGCACCGCTGAACCTCCAGCCCCTGGTTCTAATTCGAATGGATTTGGTGAATGCAGGGAAATTCGGTAGTTTATGTTTTATGTGAACTGTAGTAACCCAGATAGCCTGCCATGGAGCCTGTTCGTATAATTAAAGACTTTAGCTCCATGGCAATTAAAATGTATTTGTGTGGTCTGGGTGCCATTCACCTAATAATGTGCGCCCAGACCTGAGCTATCTGGGGATATGTTACATGTCTGTGTTTTATGTATAAAATGTGTCTGTATGTATTTTAAAGTGATAGTCTGTTTCTGTGTCACCATGTGCATAATGGAGTCTGGCCTTTGTCTTAGGAGATAATTGAATTACTTCATTAATTATCTCCAGGGCAGGGAGGAGGAAACCAGGATGCATTGTGGGAAAGTATTGTGGCTGTGTGTACGAAAATGATACATGTCTGTCTGCTGTTTCAGTCTTCCATCTGGTCCCCTAGGGGAGTGTCCACCAGGTGGGAGACCTGCATAAATACAGGGGCAGGTAGCCCTGAATAAACAGACCACTGCTTGACCTTCAACACGGAGCCTTGTCTCGTTCTTGGGGGGATTCACTGTATGCTGTTGGAGATTGATTGCTAAGGAGTGTAAGCTGATGTCTGCTTTTCCCTATTCATCTGCTAGCAGCTATTCGTGAGGTTCCAGCTGGAGTGCTACCTTATTCCCTTGTATGCAGTTCGGGAGTTTGGTGCATTCATTTATATCCGAATTCGTGAGTTTTGGTGCTTTTATAGTAGCTGTGCCTTGTTTGGGAAAAGGGGATTATCGCCTAAACGGATTTTTCCCCTTTTATGCTGAAACGGTCCGTTACAATTGGTGGCAAGCGGCGGGATCGTTCCTACAGCCAGAAGGACAGCTACAGGAGACACCATTACTCTGGATTGTACAATTTGAGGGCAACGCATGTCCCAGTACAGCGACCCTAAAAGCAACAGCATGGAACCAGCAGTGGAGTACAGATATTCTGTAGAGGAATTTGACCGTATGATGTGGTTGCGGCTGAACTTCTACGGACCTAATCCAGCTGAGAAATACGTGAAGATCGTGAGGGATCTAGTGTTCAAGACTCTGCTATACCGGGCAGAGGATGATGGTCAGCTGCCACGTTGGGTGGACCTCCACCGGAAATTACAGTTACGGGACAGGGAGAGCAGCGTCCTCCCTCCCCAGCGGCAGGCTGAGTTACAGGGGGCAGAGGTAGTTGTTCCTGCCCCCCAGCAGCAGAGTGATATGCCAGGAGGGCAATGTGAAGTGCAGGGAGAGGAGAGCAGCGTCCTCCCTCCCCAGCGGCAGGCTGAGTTACAGGGGGCAGAGGTAGTTGTTCCTGCCCCCCAGCAGCAGAGTGATATGCCAGGAGGGCAATGTGAAGTGCAGGGAGAGGAGAGCAGTGGCCTCCCTCCCCAGCGGCAGGCTGAGTTACAGGGGGCAGAGGTAGTTGTTCCTGCCCCCCAGCAGCAGAGTGATATGCCAGGAGGGCAATGTGAAGTGCAGGGAGAGGAGAGCAGTGGCCTCCCTCCCCAGCGGCAGGCTGAGTTACAGGGGGCAGAGGTAGTTGTTCCTGCCCCCCAGCAGCAGAGTGATATGCCAGGAGGGCAATGTGGAATACAGGGAGAGGAGAGCAGCGTCCTCCCTCCCCAGCGGCAGCGTGAGTTTTCGGGAATTGGGGGCCCAGTCTCCATTCTCCAGCGGCAGAGTATCCAGCAGGGAATAGAGAGCCCTGTCTCCTTTCCCCAGCGGCAGGACTCTGTATTGGGAGGAGAGACAGTCGGTCTCCCTCCGCAAAGACTAGGAATATGTATGGGAGAGGAGCTTGTTACCACCTCTCCCCAGCGGCGGATCATTAATGTGCAGAGTGTTCTATCGGGAGAGGAACTTGTTACCCCCTCTCCCCAGCGGCAGCTTAATGTACCAGGGGGAGACTGTAAACCCCCCACCAGTGCAGATGGGACCGTGGTCTCTGCACTTACCACACAGGGGGTAGGGATGGTCGGTCCTACCCCCCCACGACAGAGCTGTGTATCCAAGGGGGAGACAACCGGTCTCCCCACTCAGCAGCAGAGCTATGCAACTAAGGGGGAGACAGTCCGTCTCCAGCAACCAGGCTCCAACCAGACTACTCCGGTGGTAGTGCTGGCACCAGGACAGAGTACCGCTGGTCTCTGCCCACTCAGCAACCCACCAAGGCAGCCTACCAGTCCCCTACACAGCCGTGGTGAGGCACCTGGACCGGGACAAACTTCTCCTCTACCCAGGTGTAGTAACTATTTATTGTGGGTGGGCTGTACTGTTTTTTTTGCTTTGTGGGTGGGTTGCTGGACTAACAAGGGCACTGACCGGCAGGAGGTCAGGTACCCTGTTAGTCTTTTTGGAAAGGGGGAGAGATGTGACGAAACCAATCTCGCCACATTGTATTGGAGGAGCCTGGTTGCCCGCCTGCTACCTCTGGACTATGGACCGGCAGCTAAAGGGTTAATTTTACTGTGCAGAATGATTTATTTCTCCCTTTCTGCACAGCAGTTCGGTAGATTTCATCTACCGAACAAACAGCCGTTCACCAACCTCCCCAGAGCCGTGGGAAGCCGGCCGGCGTTGTTAATTGGCCACCCAGAAGCTGGAGTGTGCCCTCCATTTACCTCCCTGAAGCTGCAGTTAATTGCCTGTTAACTGTGTGGCCGCTGTTACACTTAGCGGCCGCTAGGTGGCGCTGTTCTGGAGCTCCCCGGGCAGCCAACACTTTTCTGCCCGGCTTTCATGCACCAAAATCGGACACTTTTACGTGCAGGCACCGCTGAACCTCCAGCCCCTGGTTCTAATTCGAATGGATTTGGTGAATGCAGGGAAATTCGGTAGTTTATGTTTTATGTGAACTGTAGTAACCCAGATAGCCTGCCATGGAGCCTGTTCGTATAATTAAAGACTTTAGCTCCATGGCAATTAAAATGTATTTGTGTGGTCTGGGTGCCATTCACCTAATAATGTGCGCCCAGACCTGAGCTATCTGGGGATATGTTACATGTCTGTGTTTTATGTATAAAATGTGTCTGTATGTATTTTAAAGTGATAGTCTGTTTCTGTGTCACCATGTGCATAATGGAGTCTGGCCTTTGTCTTAGGAGATAATTGAATTACTTCATTAATTATCTCCAGGGCAGGGAGGAGGAAACCAGGATGCATTGTGGGAAAGTATTGTGGCTGTGTGTACGAAAATGATACATGTCTGTCTGCTGTTTCAGTCTTCCATCTGGTCCCCTAGGGGAGTGTCCACCAGGTGGGAGACCTGCATAAATACAGGGGCAGGTAGCCCTGAATAAACAGACCACTGCTTGACCTTCAACACGGAGCCTTGTCTCGTTCTTGGGGGGATTCACTGTATGCTGTTGGAGATTGATTGCTAAGGAGTGTAAGCTGATGTCTGCTTTTCCCTATTCATCTGCTAGCAGCTATTCGTGAGGTTCCAGCTGGAGTGCTACCTTATTCCCTTGTATGCAGTTCGGGAGTTTGGTGCATTCATTTATATCCGAATTCGTGAGTTTTGGTGCTTTTATAGTAGCTGTGCCTTGTTTGGGAAAAGGGGATTATCGCCTAAACGGATTTTTCCCCTTTTATGCTGAAACGGTCCGTTACAAACACGTTTATATATTTGTAGCACTGTGATTGTAAGTTTGTGCTGGTGTGTTTTACTGTTTACTATGTGATAACACGTTTATATATTTGTAGCACTGTGATTGTAAGTTTGTGCTGGTGTGTTTTACTGTTTACTATGTGATAACACGTTTATATATTTGTAGCACTGTGATTGTAAGTTTGTGCTGGTGTGTTTTACTGTTTACTATGTGATAACACATTTATATATTTGTAGCACTGTGATTGTAAGTTTGTGCTGCTGTGTTTTACTGTTTACTATGTGATAACACATTTATATATTTGTAGCACTGTGATTGTAAGTTTGTGCTGGTGTGTTTTACTGTTTGCTATGTGATAACACGTTTATATATTTGTAGCACTGTGATTGTAAGTTTGTGCTGGTGTGTTTTACTGTTTGCTATGTGATAACACATTTATATATTTGTAGCACTGTGATTGTAAGTTTGTGCTGGTGTGTTTTACTGTTTACTATGTGATAACACATTTATATATTTGTAGCACTGTGATTGTAAGTTTGTGCTGGTGTGTTTTACTGTTTACTATGTGATAACACATTTATATATTTGTAGCACTGTGATTGTAAGTTTGTGCTGGTGTGTTTTACTGTTTACTATGTGATAACACATTTATATATTTGAAGCACTGTGATTGTAAGTTTGTGCTGGTGTGTTTTACTGTTTGCTATGTGATAACACATTTATATATTTGTAGCACTGTGATTGTAAGTTTGTGCTGGTGTGTTTTACTGTTTACTATGTGATAACACATTTATATATTTGAAGCACTGTGATTGTAAGTTTGTGCTGGTGTGTTTTACTGTTTGCTATGTGATAACACATTTATATATTTGAAGCACTGTGATTGTAAGTTTGTGCTGGTGTGTTTTACTGTTTACTATGTGATAACACGTTTATATATTTGTAGCACTGTGATTGTAAGTTTGTGCTGCTGTGTTTTACTGTTTACTATGTGATAACACATTTATATATTTGTAGCACTGTGATTGTAAGTTTGTGCTGGTGTGTTTTACTGTTTACTATGTGATAACACATTTATATATTTGTAGCACTGTGATTGTAAGTTTGTGCTGGTGTGTTTTCCTGTTTACTATGTGATAACACATTTATATATTTGTAGCACTGTGATTGTAAGTTTGTGCTGGTGTGTTTTACTGTTTACTATGTGATAACACATTTATATATTTGAAGCACTGTGATTGTAAGTTTGTGCTGGTGTGTTTTACTGTTTGCTATGTGATAACACATTTATATATTTGTAGCACTGTGATTGTAAGTTTGTGCTGGTGTGTTTTACTGTTTACTATGTGATAACACATTTATATATTTGTAGCACTGTGATTGTAAGTTTGTGCTGGTGTGTTTTACTGTTTACTATGTGATAACACATTTATATATTTGTAGCACTGTGATTGTAAGTTTGTGCTGGTGTGTTTTACTGTTTACTATGTGATAACACATTTATATATTTGTAGCACTGTGATTGTAAGTTTGTGCTGGTTTGTTTTACTGTTTACTATGTGATAACACGTTTATATATTTGTAGCACTGTGATTGTAAGTTTGTGCTGGTGTGTTTTACTGTTTGCTATGTGATAACACATTTATATATTTGTAGCACTGTGATTGTAAGTTTGTGCTGCTGTGTTTTACTGTTTACTATGTGATAACACATTTATATATTTGTAGCACTGTGATTGTAAGTTTGTACTGGTGTGTTTTACTGTTTACTATGTGATAACACATTTATATATTTGTAGCACTGTGATTGTAAGTTTGTGCTGGTGTGTTTTACTGTTTGCTATGTGATAACACATTGATATATTTGTAGCACTGTGATTGTAAGTTTGTGCTGGTGTGTTTTACTGTTTGCTATGTGATAACACATTTATATATTTGTAGCACTGTGATTGTAAGTTTGTGCTGGTGTGTTTTACTGTTTACTATGTGATAACACATTTATATATTTGAAGCACTGTGATTGTAAGTTTGTGCTGGTGTGTTTTACTGTTTACTATGTGATAACACATTTATATATTTGTAGCACTGTGATTGTAAGTTTGTGCTGGTGTGTTTTACTGTTTACTATGTGATAACACATTTATATATTTGAAGCACTGTGATTGTAAGTTTGTGCTGGTGTGTTTGACTGTTTGCTATGTGATAACACGTTTATATATTTGTAGCACTGTGATTGTAAGTTTGTGCTGGTGTGTTTTACTGTTTACTATGTGATAACACATTTATATATTTGTAGCACTGTGATTGTAAGTTTGTGCTGGTGTGTTTTACTGTTTACTATGTGATAACACATTTATATATTTGTAGCACTGTGATTGTAAGTTTGTGCTGGTGTGTTTTACTGTTTACTATGTGATAACACATTTATATATTTGTAGCACTGTGATTGTAAGTTTGTGCTGGTGTGTTTTACTGTTTACTATGTGATAACACATTTATATATTTGTAGCACTGTGATTGTAAGTTTGTGCTGGTGTGTTTTACTGTTTACTATGTGATAACACATTTATATATTTGAAGCACTGTGATTGTAAGTTTGTGCTGGTGTGTTTTACTGTTTGCTATGTGATAACACATTTATATATTTGAAGCACTGTGATTGTAAGTTTGTGCTGGTGTGTTTTACTGTTTGCTATGTGATAACACATTTATATATTTGTAGCACTGTGATTGTAAGTTTGTGCTGGTGTGTTTTACTGTTTGCTATGTGATAACACGTTTATATATTTGTAGCACTGTGATTGTAAGTTTGTGCTGGTGTGTTTTACTGTTTACTATGTGATAACACATTTATATATTTGTAGCACTGTGATTGTAAGTTTGTGCTGGTGTGTTTTACTGTTTACTATGTGATAACACATTTATATATTTGTAGCACTGTGATTGTAAGTTTGTGCTGGTGTGTTTTACTGTTTACTATGTGATAACACATTTATATATTTGAAGCACTGTGATTGTAAGTTTGTGCTGGTGTGTTTTACTGTTTACTATGTGATAACACGTTTATATATTTGTAGCACTGTGATTGTAAGTTTGTGCTGGTGTGTTTTACTGTTTGCTATGTGATAACACATTTATATATTTGTAGCACTGTGATTGTAAGTTTGTGCTGGTGTGTTTTCCTGTTTACTATGTGATAACACGTTTATATATTTGTAGCACTGTGATTGTAAGTTTGTGCTGGTGTGTTTTACTGTTTACTATGTGATAACACATTTATATATTTGTAGCACTGTGATTGTAAGTTTGTGCTGGTGTGTTTTACTGTTTACTATGTGATAACACATTTATATATTTGTAGCACTGTGATTGTAAGTTTGTGCTGGTGTGTTTTACTGTTTACTATGTGATAACACATTTATATATTTGTAGCACTGTGATTGTAAGTTTGTGCTGGTGTGTTTTACTGTTTACTATGTGATAACACATTTATATATTTGTAGCACTGTGATTGTAAGTTTGTGCTGGTGTGTTTTACTGTTTACTATGTGATAACACATTTATATATTTGTAGCACTGTGATTGTAAGTTTGTGCTGGTGTGTTTTACTGTTTGCTATGTGATAACACATTTATATATTTGTAGCACTGTGATTGTAAGTTTGTGCTGGTGTGTTTTACTGTTTACTATGTGATAACACATTTATATATTTGAAGCACTGTAATTGTAAGTTTGTGCTGGTGTGTTTTACTGTTTGCTATGTGATAACACATTTATATATTTGTAGCACTGTGATTGTAAGTTTGTGCTGGTGTGTTTTACTGTTTACTATGTGATAACACATTTATATATTTGTAGCACTGTGATTGTAAGTTTGTGCTGGTGTGTTTTACTGTTTACTATGTGATAACACATTTATATATTTGAAGCACTGTGATTGTAAGTTTGTGCTGGTGTGTTTTACTGTTTACTATGTGATAACACATTTATATATTTGTAGCACTGTGATTGTAAGTTTGTGCTGGTGTGTTTTACTGTTTACTATGTGATAACACATTTATATATTTGAAGCACTGTGATTGTAAGTTTGTGCTGGTGTGTTTTACTGTTTGCTATGTGATAACACGTTTATATATTTGTAGCACTGTGATTGTAAGTTTGTGCTGGTGTGTTTTACTGTTTACTATGTGATAACACATTTATATATTTGAAGCACTGTGATTGTAAGTTTGTGCTGGTGTGTTTTACTGTTTACTATGTGATAACACATTTATATATTTGAAGCACTGTGATTGTAAGTTTGTGCTGGTGTGTTTTACTGTTTACTATGTGATAACACGTTTATATATTTGTAGCACTGTGATTGTAAGTTTGTGCTGGTGTGTTTTACTGTTTACTATGTGATAACACATTTATATATTTGTAGCACTGTGATTGTAAGTTTGTGCTGGTGTGTTTTACTGTTTACTATGTGAGAACACGTTTATATATTTGTAGCACTGTGATTGTAAGTTTGTGCTGCTGTGTTTTACTGTTTGCTATGTGATAACACGTTTATATATTTGTAGCACTGTGATTGTAAGTTTGTGCTGCTGTGTTTTACTGTTTGCTATGTGATAACACGTTTATATATTTGTAGCACTGTGATTGTAAGTTTGTGCTGCTGTGTTTTACTGTTTGCTATGTGATAACACGTTTATATATTTGTAGCACTGTGATTGTAAGTTTGTGCTGCTGTGTTTTACTGTTTACTATGTGATAACACATTTATATATTTGAAGCACTGTGATTGTAAGTTTGTGCTGGTGTGTTTTACTGTTTACTATGTGATAACACATTTATATATTTGTAGCACTGTGATTGTAAGTTTGTGCTGGTGTGTTTTCCTGTTTACTATGTGATAACACATTTATATATTTGTAGCACTGTGATTGTAAGTTTGTGCTGGTGTGTTTTACTGTTTACTATGTGATAACACATTTATATATTTGAAGCACTGTGATTGTAAGTTTGTGCTGGTGTGTTTTACTGTTTGCTATGTGATAACACATTTATATATTTGTAGCACTGTGATTGTAAGTTTGTGCTGGTGTGTTTTACTGTTTACTATGTGATAACACATTTATATATTTGTAGCACTGTGATTGTAAGTTTGTGCTGGTGTGTTTTACTGTTTACTATGTGATAACACATTTATATATTTGTAGCACTGTGATTGTAAGTTTGTGCTGGTGTGTTTTACTGTTTACTATGTGATAACACATTTATATATTTGTAGCACTGTGATTGTAAGTTTGTGCTGGTTTGTTTTACTGTTTACTATGTGATAACACGTTTATATATTTGTAGCACTGTGATTGTAAGTTTGTGCTGGTGTGTTTTACTGTTTGCTATGTGATAACACATTTATATATTTGTAGCACTGTGATTGTAAGTTTGTGCTGCTGTGTTTTACTGTTTACTATGTGATAACACATTTATATATTTGTAGCACTGTGATTGTAAGTTTGTACTGGTGTGTTTTACTGTTTACTATGTGATAACACATTTATATATTTGTAGCACTGTGATTGTAAGTTTGTGCTGGTGTGTTTTACTGTTTGCTATGTGATAACACATTGATATATTTGTAGCACTGTGATTGTAAGTTTGTGCTGGTGTGTTTTACTGTTTGCTATGTGATAACACATTTATATATTTGTAGCACTGTGATTGTAAGTTTGTGCTGGTGTGTTTTACTGTTTACTATGTGATAACACATTTATATATTTGAAGCACTGTGATTGTAAGTTTGTGCTGGTGTGTTTTACTGTTTACTATGTGATAACACATTTATATATTTGTAGCACTGTGATTGTAAGTTTGTGCTGGTGTGTTTTACTGTTTACTATGTGATAACACATTTATATATTTGAAGCACTGTGATTGTAAGTTTGTGCTGGTGTGTTTTACTGTTTGCTATGTGATAACACGTTTATATATTTGTAGCACTGTGATTGTAAGTTTGTGCTGGTGTGTTTTACTGTTTACTATGTGATAACACATTTATATATTTGTAGCACTGTGATTGTAAGTTTGTGCTGGTGTGTTTTACTGTTTACTATGTGATAACACATTTATATATTTGTAGCACTGTGATTGTAAGTTTGTGCTGGTGTGTTTTACTGTTTACTATGTGATAACACATTTATATATTTGTAGCACTGTGATTGTAAGTTTGTGCTGGTGTGTTTTACTGTTTACTATGTGATAACACATTTATATATTTGTAGCACTGTGATTGTAAGTTTGTGCTGGTGTGTTTTACTGTTTACTATGTGATAACACATTTATATATTTGAAGCACTGTGATTGTAAGTTTGTGCTGGTGTGTTTTACTGTTTACTATGTGATAACACGTTTATATATTTGTAGCACTGTGATTGTAAGTTTGTGCTGGTGTGTTTTACTGTTTGCTATGTGATAACACATTTATATATTTGTAGCACTGTGATTGTAAGTTTGTGCTGGTGTGTTTTCCTGTTTACTATGTGATAACACGTTTATATATTTGTAGCACTGTGATTGTAAGTTTGTGCTGGTGTGTTTTACTGTTTACTATGTGATAACACATTTATATATTTGTAGCACTGTGATTGTAAGTTTGTGCTGGTGTGTTTTACTGTTTACTATGTGATAACACATTTATATATTTGTAGCACTGTGATTGTAAGTTTGTGCTGGTGTGTTTTACTGTTTACTATGTGATAACACATTTATATATTTGTAGCACTGTGATTGTAAGTTTGTGCTGGTGTGTTTTACTGTTTACTATGTGATAACACATTTATATATTTGTAGCACTGTGATTGTAAGTTTGTGCTGGTGTGTTTTACTGTTTACTATGTGATAACACATTTATATATTTGTAGCACTGTGATTGTAAGTTTGTGCTGGTGTGTTTTACTGTTTGCTATGTGATAACACATTTATATATTTGAAGCACTGTGATTGTAAGTTTGTGCTGGTGTGTTTTACTGTTTGCTATGTGATAACACATATATATATTTGTAGCACTGTGATTGTAAGTTTGTGCTGGTGTGTTTTACTGTTTACTATGTGATAACACATTTATATATTTGTAGCACTGTGATTGTAAGTTTGTGCTGGTGTGTTTTACTGTTTACTATGTGATAACACATTTATATATTTGAAGCACTGTGATTGTAAGTTTGTGCTGGTGTGTTTTACTGTTTACTATGTGATAACACATTTATATATTTGTAGCACTGTGATTGTAAGTTTGTGCTGGTGTGTTTTACTGTTTACTATGTGATAACACATTTATATATTTGTAGCACTGTGATTGTAAGTTTGTGCTGGTGTGTTTTACTGTTTGCTATGTGATAACACATTTATATATTTGTAGCACTGTGATTGTAAGTTTGTGCTGGTGTGTTTTACTGTTTACTATGTGATAACACATTTATATATTTGTAGCACTGTGATTGTAAGTTTGTGCTGGTGTGTTTTCCTGTTTACTATGTGATAACACGTTTATATATTTGTAGCACTGTGATTGTAAGTTTGTGCTGGTGTGTTTTACTGTTTACTATGTGATAACACATTTATATATTTGTAGCACTGTGATTGTAAGTTTGTGCTGGTGTGTTTTACTGTTTACTATGTGATAACACATTTATATATTTGTAGCACTGTGATTGTAAGTTTGTGCTGGTGTGTTTTACTGTTTACTATGTGATAACACATTTATATATTTGTAGCACTGTGATTGTAAGTTTGTGCTGGTGTGTTTTACTGTTTACTATGTGATAACACATTTATATATTTGTAGCACTGTGATTGTAAGTTTGTGCTGGTGTGTTTTACTGTTTACTATGTGATAACACATTTATATATTTGTAGCACTGTGATTGTAAGTTTGTGCTGGTGTGTTTTACTGTTTACTATGTGATAACACATTTATATATTTGTAGCACTGTGATTGTAAGTTTGTGCTGGTGTGTTTTACTGTTTACTATGTGATAACACATTTATATATTTGAAGCACTGTGATTGTAAGTTTGTGCTGGTGTGTTTTACTGTTTGCTATGTGATAACACATTTATATATTTGTAGCACTGTGATTGTAAGTTTGTGCTGGTGTGTTTTACTGTTTACTATGTGATAACACATTTATATATTTGTAGCACTGTGATTGTAAGTTTGTGCTGGTGTGTTTTACTGTTTACTATGTGATAACACATTTATATATTTGAAGCACTGTGATTGTAAGTTTGTGCTGGTGTGTTTTACTGTTTACTATGTGATAACACATTTATATATTTGTAGCACTGTGATTGTAAGTTTGTGCTGGTGTGTTTTACTGTTTACTATGTGATAACACATTTATATATTTGAAGCACTGTGATTGTAAGTTTGTGCTGGTGTGTTTTACTGTTTGCTATGTGATAACACGTTTATATATTTGTAGCACTGTGATTGTAAGTTTGTGCTGGTGTGTTTTACTGTTTACTATGTGATAACACATTTATATATTTGTAGCACTGTGATTGTAAGTTTGTGCTGGTGTGTTTTACTGTTTACTATGTGATAACACATTTATATATTTGTAGCACTGTGATTGTAAGTTTGTGCTGGTGTGTTTTACTGTTTACTATGTGATAACACATTTATATATTTGTAGCACTGTGATTGTAAGTTTGTGCTGGTGTGTTTTACTGTTTACTATGTGATAACACATTTATATATTTGTAGCACTGTGATTGTAAGTTTGTGCTGGTGTGTTTTACTGTTTACTATGTGATAACACATTTATATATTTGTAGCACTGTGATTGTAAGTTTGTGCTGGTGTGTTTTACTGTTTACTATGTGATAACACATTTATATATTTGTAGCACTGTGATTGTAAGTTTGTGCTGGTGTGTTTTACTGTTTACTATGTGATAACACATTTATATATTTGTAGCACTGTGATTGTAAGTTTGTGCTGGTGTGTTTTACTGTTTACTATGTGATAACACATTTATATATTTGTAGCACTGTGATTGTAAGTTTGTGCTGGTGTGTTTTACTGTTTACTATGTGATAACACGTTTATATATTTGTAGCACTGTGATTGTAAGTTTGTGCTGGTGTGTTTTACTGTTTACTATGTGATAACACGTTTATATATTTGTAGCACTGTGATTGTAAGTTTGTGCTGGTGTGTTTTACTGTTTACTATGTGATAACACATTTATATATTTGTAGCACTGTGATTGTAAGTTTGTGCTGGTGTGTTTTACTGTTTACTATGTGATAACACATTTATATATTTGTAGCACTGTGATTGTAAGTTTGTGCTGGTGTGTTTTACTGTTTACTATGTGATAACACATTTATATATTTGTAGCACTGTGATTGTAAGTTTGTGCTGGTGTGTTTTACTGTTTGCTATGTGATAACACGTTTATATATTTGTAGCACTGTGATTGTAAGTTTGTGCTGGTGTGTTTTACTGTTTACTATGTGATAACACGTTTATATATTTGTAGCACTGTGATTGTAAGTTTGTGCTGGTGTGTTTTACTGTTTGCTATGTGATAACACATTTATATATTTGTAGCACTGTGATTGTAAGTTTGTGCTGGTGTGTTTTACTGTTTACTATGTGATAACACGTTTATATATTTGTAGCACTGTGATTGTAAGTTTGTGCTGGTGTGTTTTACTGTTTACTATGTGATAACACATTTATATATTTGTAGCACTGTGATTGTAAGTTTGTGCTGGTGTGTTTTACTGTTTGCTATGTGATAACACATTTATATATTTGTAGCACTGTGATTGTAAGTTTGTGCTGGTGTGTTTTACTGTTTACTATGTGATAACACATTTATATATTTGTAGCACTGTGATTGTAAGTTTGTGCTGGTGTGTTTTACTGTTTACTATGTGATAACACATTTATATATTTGTAGCACTGTGATTGTAAGTTTGTGCTGGTGTGTTTTACTGTTTACTATGTGATAACACGTTTATATATTTGAAGCACTGTGATTGTAAGTTTGTGCTGGTGTGTTTTACTGTTTACTATGTGATAACACATTTATATATTTGTAGCACTGTGATTGTAAGTTTGTGCTGGTGTGTTTTACTGTTTACTATGTGATAACACATTTATATATTTGTAGCACTGTGATTGTAAGTTTGTGCTGGTGTGTTTTACTGTTTGCTATGTGATAACACATTTATATATTTGTAGCACTGTGATTGTAAGTTTGTGCTGGTGTGTTTTACTGTTTACTATGTGATAACACATTTATATATTTGTAGCACTGTGATTGTAAGTTTGTGCTGGTGTGTTTTACTGTTTACTATGTGATAACACATTTATATATTTGTAGCACTGTGATTGTAAGTTTGTGCTGGTGTGTTTTACTGTTTGCTATGTGATAACACATTTATATATTTGTAGCACTGTGATTGTAAGTTTGTGCTGGTGTGTTTTACTGTTTACTATGTGATAACACATTTATATATTTGTAGCACTGTGATTGTAAGTTTGTGCTGGTGTGTTTTACTGTTTCCTATGTGATAACACATTTATATATTTGTAGCACTGTGATTGTAAGTTTGTGCTGGTGTGTTTTACTGTTTACTATGTGATAACACATTTATATATTTGTAGCACTGTGATTGTAAGTTTGTGCTGGTGTGTTTTACTGTTTACTATGTGATAACACATTTATATATTTGTAGCACTGTGATTGTAAGTTTGTGCTGGTGTGTTTTCCTGTTTACTATGTGATAACACGTTTATATATTTGTAGCACTGTGATTGTAAGTTTGTGCTGGTGTGTTTTACTGTTTGCTATGTGATAACACATTGATATATTTGTAGCACTGTGATTGTAAGTTTGTGCTGGTGTGTTTTACTGTTTGCTATGTGATAACACATTTATATATTTGTAGCACTGTGATTGTAAGTTTGTGCTGGTGTGTTTTACTGTTTACTATGTGATAACACATTTATATATTTGTAGCACTGTGATTGTAAGTTTGTGCTGGTGTGTTTTACTGTTTACTATGTGATAACACATTTATATATTTGTAGCACTGTGATTGTAAGTTTGTGCTGGTGTGTTTTACTGTTTACTATGTGATAACACATTTATATATTTGTAGCACTGTGATTGTAAGTTTGTGCTGGTGTGTTTTACTGTTTGCTATGTGATAACACATTTATATATTTGTAGCACTGTGATTGTAAGTTTGTGCTGGTGTGTTTTACTGTTTACTATGTGATAACACATTTATATATTTGAAGCACTGTGATTGTAAGTTTGTGCTGGTGTGTTTTACTGTTTGCTATGTGATAACACATTTATATATTTGTAGCACTGTGATTGTAAGTTTGTGCTGGTGTGTTTTACTGTTTACTATGTGATAACACATTTATATATTTGTAGCACTGTGATTGTAAGTTTGTGCTGGTGTGTTTTACTGTTTACTATGTGATAACACATTTATATATTTGAAGCACTGTGATTGTAAGTTTGTGCTGGTGTGTTTTACTGTTTACTATGTGATAACACATTTATATATTTGTAGCACTGTGATTGTAAGTTTGTGCTGGTGTGTTTTACTGTTTGCTATGTGATAACACATTTATATATTTGTAGCACTGTGATTGTAAGTTTGTGCTGGTGTGTTTTACTGTTTACTATGTGATAACACATTTATATATTTGAAGCACTGTGATTGTAAGTTTGTGCTGGTGTGTTTTACTGTTTGCTATGTGATAACACATTTATATATTTGTAGCACTGTGATTGTAAGTTTGTGCTGGTGTGTTTTACTGTTTACTATGTGATAACACATTTATATATTTGTAGCACTGTGATTGTAAGTTTGTGCTGGTGTGTTTTACTGTTTACTATGTGATAACACATTTATATATTTGAAGCACTGTGATTGTAAGTTTGTGCTGGTGTGTTTTACTGTTTACTATGTGATAACACATTTATATATTTGTAGCACTGTGATTGTAAGTTTGTGCTGGTGTGTTTTACTGTTTACTATGTGATAACACATTTATATATTTGAAGCACTGTGATTGTAAGTTTGTGCTGGTGTGTTTTACTGTTTGCTATGTGATAACACGTTTATATATTTGTAGCACTGTGATTGTAAGTTTGTGCTGGTGTGTTTTACTGTTTGCTATGTGATAACACATTTATATATTTGTAGCACTGTGATTGTAAGTTTGTGCTGGTGTGTTTTACTGTTTACTATGTGATAACACATTTATATATTTGTAGCACTGTGATTGTAAGTTTGTGCTGGTGTGTTTTACTGTTTACTATGTGATAACACATTTATATATTTGAAGCACTGTGATTGTAAGTTTGTGCTGGTGTGTTTTACTGTTTACTATGTGATAACACATTTATATATTTGTAGCACTGTGATTGTAAGTTTGTGCTGGTGTGTTTTACTGTTTGCTATGTGATAACACATTTATATATTTGTAGCACTGTGATTGTAAGTTTGTGCTGGTGTGTTTTACTGTTTACTATGTGATAACACGTTTATATATTTGAAGCACTGTGATTGTAAGTTTGTGCTGGTGTGTTTTACTGTTTACTATGTGATAACACATTTATATATTTGTAGCACTGTGATTGTAAGTTTGTGCTGGTGTGTTTTACTGTTTACTATGTGATAACACGTTTATATATTTGTAACACTGTGATTGTAAGTTTGTGCTGGTGTGTTTTACTGTTTGCTATGTGATAACACATTTATATATTTGTAGCACTGTGATTGTAAGTTTGTGCTGGTGTGTTTTACTGTTTACTATGTGATAACACGTTTATATATTTGTAGCACTGTGATTGTAAGTTTGTGCTGGTGTGTTTTACTGTTTACTATGTGATAACACATTTATATATTTGTAGCACTGAGATTGTAAGTTTGTGCTGGTGTGTTTTACTGTTTACTATGTGATAACACATTTATATATTTGAAGCACTGTGATTGTAAGTTTGTGCTGGTGTGTTTTACTGTTTACTATGTGATAACACATTTATATATTTGTAGCACTGTGATTGTAAGTTTGTGCTGGTGTGTTTTACTGTTTGCTATGTGATAACACATTTATATATTTGTAGCACTGTGATTGTAAGTTTGTGCTGGTGTGTTTTCCTGTTTACTATGTGATAACACGTTTATATATTTGTAGCACTGTGATTGTAAGTTTGTGCTGGTGTGTTTTACTGTTTACTATGTGATAACACATTTATATATTTGAAGCACTGTGATTGTAAGTTTGTGCTGGTGTGTTTTACTGTTTGCTATGTGATAACACATTTATATATTTGTAGCACTGTGATTGTAAGTTTGTGCTGGTGTGTTTTACTGTTTACTATGTGATAACACATTTATATATTTGTAGCACTGTGATTGTAAGTTTGTGCTGGTGTGTTTTACTGTTTACTATGTGATAACACATTTATATATTTGAAGCACTGTGATTGTAAGTTTGTGCTGGTGTGTTTTACTGTTTACTATGTGATAACACATTTATATATTTGTAGCACTGTGATTGTAAGTTTGTGCTGGTGTGTTTTACTGTTTACTATGTGATAACACGTTTATATATTTGTAGCACTGTGATTGTAAGTTTGTGCTGGTGTGTTTTACTGTTTACTATGTGATAACACATTTATATATTTGAAGCACTGTGATTGTAAGTTTGTGCTGGTGTGTTTTACTGTTTGCTATGTGATAACACATTTATATATTTGTAGCACTGTGATTGTAAGTTTGTGCTGGTGTGTTTTACTGTTTACTATGTGATAACACATTTATATATTTGTAGCACTGTGATTGTAAGTTTGTGCTGGTGTGTTTTACTGTTTACTATGTGATAACACATTTATATATTTGTAGCACTGTGATTGTAAGTTTGTGCTGGTGTGTTTTACTGTTTACTATGTGATAACACATTTATATATTTGTAGCACTGTGATTGTAAGTTTGTGCTGGTGTGTTTTACTGTTTGCTATGTGATAACACGTTTATATATTTGTAGCACTGTGATTGTAAGTTTGTGCTGGTGTGTTTTACTGTTTGCTATGTGATAACACATTTATATATTTGAAGCACTGTGATTGTAAGTTTGTGCTGGTGTGTTTTACTGTTTGCTATGTGATAACACGTTTATATATTTGTAGCACTGTGATTGTAAGTTTGTGCTGGTGTGTTTTACTGTTTGCTATGTGATAACACATTTATATATTTGTAGCACTGTGATTGTAAGTTTGTGCTGGTGTGTTTTACTGTTTACTATGTGATAACACATTTATATATTTGTAGCACTGTGATTGTAAGTTTGTGCTGGTGTGTTTTCCTGTTTACTATGTGATAACACGTTTATATATTTGTAGCACTGTGATTGTAAGTTTGTGCTGGTGTGTTTTACTGTTTGCTATGTGATAACACATTGATATATTTGTAGCACTGTGATTGTAAGTTTGTGCTGGTGTGTTTTACTGTTTGCTATGTGATAACACATTTATATATTTGTAGCACTGTGATTGTAAGTTTGTGCTGGTGTGTTTTACTGTTTACTATGTGATAACACATTTATATATTTGTAGCACTGTGATTGTAAGTTTGTGCTGGTGTGTTTTACTGTTTACTATGTGATAACACATTTATATATTTGTAGCACTGTGATTGTAAGTTTGTGCTGGTGTGTTTTACTGTTTACTATGTGATAACACATTTATATATTTGTAGCACTGTGATTGTAAGTTTGTGCTGGTGTGTTTTACTGTTTGCTATGTGATAACACATTTATATATTTGTAGCACTGTGATTGTAAGTTTGTGCTGGTGTGTTTTACTGTTTACTATGTGATAACACATTTATATATTTGAAGCACTGTGATTGTAAGTTTGTGCTGGTGTGTTTTACTGTTTGCTATGTGATAACACATTTATATATTTGTAGCACTGTGATTGTAAGTTTGTGCTGGTGTGTTTTACTGTTTACTATGTGATAACACATTTATATATTTGTAGCACTGTGATTGTAAGTTTGTGCTGGTGTGTTTTACTGTTTACTATGTGATAACACATTTATATATTTGTAGCACTGTGATTGTAAGTTTGTGCTGGTGTGTTTTACTGTTTACTATGTGATAACACATTTATATATTTGTAGCACTGTGATTGTAAGTTTGTGCTGGTGTGTTTTACTGTTTACTATGTGATAACACATTTATATATTTGAAGCACTGTGATTGTAAGTTTGTGCTGGTGTGTTTTACTGTTTGCTATGTGATAACACATTTATATATTTGTAGCACTGTGATTGTAAGTTTGTGCTGGTGTGTTTTACTGTTTACTATGTGATAACACATTTATATATTTGTAGCACTGTGATTGTAAGTTTGTGCTGGTGTGTTTTACTGTTTACTATGTGATAACACATTTATATATTTGTAGCACTGTGATTGTAAGTTTGTGCTGGTGTGTTTTACTGTTTACTATGTGATAACACATTTATATATTTGAAGCACTGTGATTGTAAGTTTGTGCTGGTGTGTTTTACTGTTTACTATGTGATAACACGTTTATATATTTGTAGCACTGTGATTGTAAGTTTGTGCTGGTGTGTTTTACTGTTTGCTATGTGATAACACATTTATATATTTGTAGCACTGTGATTGTAAGTTTGTGCTGGTGTGTTTTCCTGTTTACTATGTGATAACACGTTTATATATTTGTAGCACTGTGATTGTAAGTTTGTGCTGGTTTGTTTTACTGTTTACTATGTGATAACACATTTATATATTTGTAGCACTGTGATTGTAAGTTTGTGCTGGTGTGTTTTACTGTTTACTATGTGATAACACATTTATATATTTGTAGCACTGTGATTGTAAGTTTGTGCTGGTGTGTTTTACTGTTTGCTATGTGATAACACGTTTATATATTTGTAACACTGTGATTGTAAGTTTGTGCTGGTGTGTTTTACTGTTTACTATGTGATAACACGTTTATATATTTGAAGCACTGTGATTGTAAGTTTGTGCTGGTGTGTTTTACTGTTTACTATGTGATAACACGTTTATATATTTGTAGCACTGTGATTGTAAGTTTGTGCTGGTTTGTTTTACTGTTTACTATGTGATAACACATTTATATATTTGTAGCACTGTGATTGTAAGTTTGTGCTGGTGTGTTTTACTGTTTACTATGTGATAACACATTTATATATTTGTAGCACTGTGATTGTAAGTTTGTGCTGGTGTGTTTTACTGTTTGCTATGTGATAACACGTTTATATATTTGTAACACTGTGATTGTAAGTTTGTGCTGGTGTGTTTTACTGTTTACTATGTGATAACACGTTTATATATTTGAAGCACTGTGATTGTAAGTTTGTGCTGGTGTGTTTTACTGTTTGCTATGTGATAACACGTTTATATATTTGAAGCACTGTGATTGTAAGTTTGTGCTGGTGTGTTTTACTGTTTGCTATGTGATAACACGTTTATATATTTGTAACACTGTGATTGTAAGTTTGTGCTGGTGTGTTTTACTGTTTACTATGTGATAACACATTTATATATTTGTAGCACTGTGATTGTAAGTTTGTGCTGGTGTGTTTTACTGTTTGCTATGTGATAACACGTTTATATATTTGTAGCACTGTGATTGTAAGTTTGTGCTGGTGTGTTTTACTGTTTACTATGTGATAACACGTTTATATATTTGTAGCACTGTGATTGTAAGTTTGTGCTGGTGTGTTTTACTGTTTACTATGTGATAACACATTTATATATTTGTAGCACTGTGATTGTAAGTTTGTGCTGGTGTGTTTTACTGTTTGCTATGTGATAACACGTTTATATATTTGAAGCACTGTGATTGTAAGTTTGTGCTGGTGTGTTTTACTGTTTACTATGTGATAACACGTTTATATATTTGTAGCACTGTGATTGTAAGTTTGTGCTGGTGTGTTTTACTGTTTGCTATGTGATAACACATTTATATATTTGAAGCACTGTGATTGTAAGTTTGTGCTGGTGTGTTTTACTGTTTACTATGTGATAACACATTTATATATTTGTAGCACTGTGATTGTAAGTTTGTGCTGCTGTGTTTTACTGTTTGCTATGTGATAACACATTTATATATTTGTAGCACTGTGATTGTAAGTTTGTGCTGGTGTGTTTTACTGTTTACTATGTGATAACACATTTATATATTTGTAGCACTGTGATTGTAAGTTTGTGCTGGTGTGTTTTACTGTTTACTATGTGATAACACATTTATATATTTGTAGCACTGTGATTGTAAGTTTGTGCTGGTGTGTTTTACTGTTTACTATGTGATAACACATTTATATATTTGTAGCACTGTGATTGTAAGTTTGTGCTGGTGTGTTTTACTGTTTACTATGTGATAACACATTTATATATTTGTAGCACTGTGATTGTAAGTTTGTGCTGGTGTGTTTTACTGTTTGCTATGTGATAACACATTTATATATTTGTAGCACTGTGATTGTAAGTTTGTGCTGGTGTGTTTTACTGTTTACTATGTGATAACACATTTATATATTTGTAGCACTGTGATTGTAAGTTTGTGCTGGTGTGTTTTACTGTTTACTATGTGATAACACATTTATATATTTGAAGCACTGTGATTGTAAGTTTGTGCTGGTGTGTTTTACTGTTTACTATGTGATAACACGTTTATATATTTGTAGCACTGTGATTGTAAGTTTGTGCTGGTGTGTTTTACTGTTTGCTATGTGATAACACATTTATATATTTGTAGCACTGTGATTGTAAGTTTGTGCTGGTGTGTTTTCCTGTTTACTATGTGATAACACGTTTATATATTTGTAGCACTGTGATTGTAAGTTTGTGCTGGTGTGTTTTACTGTTTACTATGTGATAACACATTTATATATTTGAAGCACTGTGATTGTAAGTTTGTGCTGCTGTGTTTTACTGTTTGCTATGTGATAACACATTTATATATTTGTAACACTGTGATTGTAAGTTTGTGCTGGTGTGTTTTACTGTTTACTATGTGATAACACGTTTATATATTTGTAGCACTGTGATTGTAAGTTTGTGCTGGTGTGTTTTACTGTTTACTATGTGATAACACGTTTATATATTTGAAGCACTGTGATTGTAAGTTTGTGCTGGTGTGTTTTACTGTTTGCTATGTGATAACACATTTATATATTTGTAGCACTGTGATTGTAAGTTTGTGCTGGTGTGTTTTACTGTTTGCTATGTGATAACACGTTTATATATTTGTAGCACTGTGATTGTAAGTTTGTGCTGGTGTGTTTTACTGTTTACTATGTGATAACACATTTATATATTTGAAGCACTGTGATTGTAAGTTTGTGCTGGTGTGTTTTACTGTTTGCTATGTGATAACACATTTATATATTTGAAGCACTGTGATTGTAAGTTTGTGCTGGTGTGTTTTACTGTTTGCTATGTGATAACACATTTATATATTTGAAGCACTGTGATTGTAAGTTTGTGCTGGTGTGTTTTACTGTTTGCTATGTGATAACACATTTATATATTTGTAGCACTGTGATTGTAAGTTTGTGCTGGTGTGTTTTACTGTTTACTATGTGATAACACATTTATATATTTGTAGCACTGTGATTGTAAGTTTGTGCTGGTGTGTTTTACTGTTTGCTATGTGATAACACATTTATATATTTGTAGCACTGTGATTGTAAGTTTGTGCTGGTGTGTTTTACTGTTTACTATGTGAGAACACGTTTATATATTTGTAGCACTGTGATTGTAAGTTTGTGCTGCTGTGTTTTACTGTTTGCTATGTGATAACACATTTATATATTTGTAGCACTGTGATTGTAAGTTTGTGCTGGTGTGTTTTACTGTTTGCTATGTGATAACACATTTATATATTTGTAGCACTGTGATTGTAAGTTTGTGCTGGTGTGTTTTACTGTTTACTATGTGATAACACATTTATATATTTGTAGCACTGTGATTGTAAGTTTGTGCTGGTGTGTTTTACTGTTTACTATGTGATAACACATTTATATATTTGTAGCACTGTGATTGTAAGTTTGTGCTGGTGTGTTTTACTGTTTACTATGTGAGAACACGTTTATATATTTGTAGCACTGTGATTGTAAGTTTGTGCTGGTGTGTTTTACTGTTTACTATGTGATAACACGTTTATATATAAATGTGTTATCACATAGTAAACAGTAAAACACACCAGCACAAACTTACAATCACAGTGCTACAAATATATAAATGTGTTATCACATAGTAAACAGTAAAACACACCAGCACAAACTTACAATCACAGTGCTACAAATATATAAACGTGTTATCACATAGTAAACAGTAAAACACACCAGCACAAACTTACAATCACAGTGCTACAAATATATAAACGTGTTCTCACATAGTAAACAGTAAAACACACCAGCACAAACTTACAATCACAGTGCTACAAATATATAAATGTGTTATCACATAGTAAACAGTAAAACACACCAGCACAAACTTACAATCACAGTGCTACAAATATATAAATGTGTTATCACATAGTAAACAGTAAAACACACCAGCACAAACTTACAATCACAGTGCTACAAATATATAAATGTGTTATCACATAGCAAACAGTAAAACACACCAGCACAAACTTACAATCACAGTGCTACAAATATATAAATGTGTTATCACATAGCAAACAGTAAAACACAGCAGCACAAACTTACAATCACAGTGCTACAAATATATAAACGTGTTCTCACATAGTAAACAGTAAAACACACCAGCACAAACTTACAATCACAGTGCTACAAATATATAAATGTGTTATCACATAGCAAACAGTAAAACACACCAGCACAAACTTACAATCACAGTGCTACAAATATATAAATGTGTTATCACATAGTAAACAGTAAAACACACCAGCACAAACTTACAATCACAGTGCTACAAATATATAAATGTGTTATCACATAGCAAACAGTAAAACACACCAGCACAAACTTACAATCACAGTGCTTCAAATATATAAATGTGTTATCACATAGTAAACAGTAAAACACACCAGCACAAACTTACAATCACAGTGCTTCAAATATATAAATGTGTTATCACATAGCAAACAGTAAAACACACCAGCACAAACTTACAATCACAGTGCTTCAAATATATAAATGTGTTATCACATAGTAAACAGTAAAACACACCAGCACAAACTTACAATCACAGTGCTACAAATATATAAACGTGTTATCACATAGCAAACAGTAAAACACACCAGCACAAACTTACAATCACAGTGCTACAAATATATAAATGTGTTATCACATAGCAAACAGTAAAACACACCAGCACAAACTTACAATCACAGTGCTTCAAATATATAAACGTGTTATCACATAGTAAACAGTAAAACACACCAGCACAAACTTACAATCACAGTGCTACAAATATATAAACGTGTTATCACATAGTAAACAGTAAAACACACCAGCACAAACTTACAATCACAGTGTTACAAATATATAAATGTGTTATCACATAGCAAACAGTAAAACACAGCAGCACAAACTTACAATCACAGTGCTTCAAATATATAAATGTGTTATCACATAGTAAACAGTAAAACACACCAGCACAAACTTACAATCACAGTGCTACAAATATATAAACGTGTTATCACATAGTAAACAGGAAAACACACCAGCACAAACTTACAATCACAGTGCTACAAATATATAAATGTGTTATCACATAGCAAACAGTAAAACACACCAGCACAAACTTACAATCACAGTGCTACAAATATATAAACGTGTTATCACATAGTAAACAGTAAAACACACCAGCACAAACTTACAATCACAGTGCTTCAAATATATAAATGTGTTATCACATAGTAAACAGTAAAACACACCAGCACAAACTTACAATCACAGTGCTACAAATATATAAATGTGTTATCACATAGCAAACAGTAAAACACACCAGCACAAACTTACAATCACAGTGCTACAAATATATAAATGTGTTATCACATAGCAAACAGTAAAACACACCAGCACAAACTTACAATCACAGTGCTACAAATATATAAACGTGTTATCACATAGTAAACAGTAAAACACACCAGCACAAACTTACAATCACAGTGCTTCAAATATATAAATGTGTTATCACATAGTAAACAGTAAAACACACCAGCACAAACTTACAATCACAGTGCTACAAATATATAAATGTGTTATCACATAGGAAACAGTAAAACACAGCAGCACAAACTTACAATCACAGTGCTACAAATATATAAATGTGTTATCACATAGTAAACAGTAAAACACACCAGCACAAACTTACAATCACAGTGCTTCAAATATATAAATGTGTTATCACATAGCAAACAGTAAAACACAGCAGCACAAACTTACAATCACAGTGCTACAAATATATAAATGTGTTATCACATAGGAAACAGTAAAACACACCAGCACAAACTTACAATCACAGTGCTTCAAATATATAAATGTGTTATCACATAGCAAACAGTAAAACACACCAGCACAAACTTACAATCACAGTGCTACAAATATATAAACGTGTTATCACATAGTAAACAGTAAAACACACCAGCACAAACTTACAATCACAGTGCTACAAATATATAAACGTGTTATCACATAGCAAACAGTAAAACACACCAGCACAAACTTACAATCACAGTGCTACAAATATATAAATGTGTTATCACATAGTAAACAGTAAAACACACCAGCACAAACTTACAATCACAGTGCTACAAATATATAAACGTGTTATCACATAGTAAACAGTAAAAACACACCAGCACAAACTTACAATCACAGTGCTACAAATATATAAACGTGTTATCACATAGCAAACAGTAAAACACACCAGCACAAACTTACAATCACAGTGCTACAAATATATAAATGTGTTATCACATAGTAAACAGTAAAACACACCAGCACAAACTTACAATCACAGTGTTACAAATATATAAACGTGTTATCACATAGCAAACAGTAAAACACACCAGCACAAACTTACAATCACAGTGCTTCAAATATATAAACGTGTTATCACATAGCAAACAGTAAAACACACCAGCACAAACTTACAATCACAGTGCTTCAAATATATAAACGTGTTATCACATAGTAAACAGTAAAACACACCAGCACAAACTTACAATCACAGTGTTACAAATATATAAACGTGTTATCACATAGCAAACAGTAAAACACACCAGCACAAACTTACAATCACAGTGCTACAAATATATAAATGTGTTATCACATAGTAAACAGTAAAACACACCAGCACAAACTTACAATCACAGTGCTACAAATATATAAATGTGTTATCACATAGTAAACAGTAAAACAAACCAGCACAAACTTACAATCACAGTGCTACAAATATATAAACGTGTTATCACATAGTAAACAGTAAAACACACCAGCACAAACTTACAATCACAGTGCTTCAAATATATAAACGTGTTATCACATAGTAAACAGTAAAACACACCAGCACAAACTTACAATCACAGTGTTACAAATATATAAACGTGTTATCACATAGCAAACAGTAAAACACACCAGCACAAACTTACAATCACAGTGCTACAAATATATAAATGTGTTATCACATAGTAAACAGTAAAACACACCAGCACAAACTTACAATCACAGTGCTACAAATATATAAATGTGTTATCACATAGTAAACAGTAAAACAAACCAGCACAAACTTACAATCACAGTGCTACAAATATATAAACGTGTTATCACATAGTAAACAGGAAAACACACCAGCACAAACTTACAATCACAGTGCTACAAATATATAAATGTGTTATCACATAGCAAACAGTAAAACACACCAGCACAAACTTACAATCACAGTGCTACAAATATATAAACGTGTTATCACATAGTAAACAGTAAAACACACCAGCACAAACTTACAATCACAGTGCTTCAAATATATAAATGTGTTATCACATAGTAAACAGTAAAACACACCAGCACAAACTTACAATCACAGTGCTACAAATATATAAATGTGTTATCACATAGTAAACAGTAAAACACACCAGCACAAACTTACAATCACAGTGCTACAAATATATAAATGTGTTATCACATAGTAAACAGTAAAACACACCAGCACAAACTTACAATCACAGTGCTACAAATATATAAACGTGTTATCACATAGCAAACAGTAAAACACACCAGCACAAACTTACAATCACAGTGCTTCAAATATATAAATGTGTTATCACATAGTAAACAGTAAAACACACCAGCACAAACTTACAATCACAGTGCTACAAATATATAAATGTGTTATCACATAGTAAACAGTAAAACACACCAGCACAAACTTACAATCACAGTGCTTCAAATATATAAATGTGTTATCACATAGTAAACAGTAAAACACACCAGCACAAACTTACAATCACAGTGCTACAAATATATAAATGTGTTATCACATAGTAAACAGTAAAACACACCAGCACAAACTTACAATCACAGTGCTACAAATATATAAATGTGTTATCACATAGCAAACAGTAAAACACACCAGCACAAACTTACAATCACAGTGCTTCAAATATATAAATGTGTTATCACATAGTAAACAGTAAAACACACCAGCACAAACTTACAATCACAGTGCTACAAATATATAAATGTGTTATCACATAGCAAACAGTAAAACACACCAGCACAAACTTACAATCACAGTGCTACAAATATATAAATGTGTTATCACATAGTAAACAGTAAAACACACCAGCACAAACTTACAATCACAGTGCTACAAATATATAAATGTGTTATCACATAGTAAACAGTAAAACACACCAGCACAAACTTACAATCACAGTGCTACAAATATATAAATGTGTTATCACATAGTAAACAGTAAAACACACCAGCACAAACTTACAATCACAGTGCTACAAATATATAAATGTGTTATCACATAGCAAACAGTAAAACACACCAGCACAAACTTACAATCACAGTGCTACAAATATATCAATGTGTTATCACATAGCAAACAGTAAAACACACCAGCACAAACTTACAATCACAGTGCTACAAATATATAAACGTGTTATCACATAGTAAACAGGAAAACACACCAGCACAAACTTACAATCACAGTGCTACAAATATATAAATGTGTTATCACATAGTAAACAGTAAAACACACCAGCACAAACTTACAATCACAGTGCTACAAATATATAAATGTGTTATCACATAGCAAACAGTAAAACACACCAGCACAAACTTACAATCACAGTGCTACAAATATATAAACGTGTTATCACATAGCAAACAGTAAAACACACCAGCACAAACTTACAATCACAGTGCTTCAAATATATAAATGTGTTATCACATAGCAAACAGTAAAACACACCAGCACAAACTTACAATCACAGTGCTACAAATATATAAACGTGTTATCACATAGCAAACAGTAAAACACACCAGCACAAACTTACAATCACAGTGCTACAAATATATAAATGTGTTATCACATAGTAAACAGTAAAACACACCAGCACAAACTTACAATCACAGTGCTACAAATATATAAATGTGTTATCACATAGTAAACAGTAAAACACACCAGCACAAACTTACAATCACAGTGCTACAAATATATAAATGTGTTATCACATAGTAAACAGTAAAACACACCAGCACAAACTTACAATCACAGTGCTACAAATATATAAATGTGTTATCACATAGCAAACAGTAAAACACACCAGCACAAACTTACAATCACAGTGCTTCAAATATATAAATGTGTTATCACATAGTAAACAGTAAAACACACCAGCACAAACTTACAATCACAGTGCTACAAATATATAAACGTGTTATCACATAGTAAACAGTAAAACACACCAGCACAAACTTACAATCACAGTGCTACAAATATATAAATGTGTTATCACATAGTAAACAGTAAAACACACCAGCACAAACTTACAATCACAGTGCTTCAAATATATAAATGTGTTATCACATAGTAAACAGTAAAACACACCAGCACAAACTTACAATCACAGTGCTACAAATATATAAATGTGTTATCACATAGTAAACAGTAAAACACACCAGCACAAACTTACAATCACAGTGCTACAAATATATAAATGTGTTATCACATAGCAAACAGTAAAACACACCAGCACAAACTTACAATCACAGTGCTTCAAATATATAAATGTGTTATCACATAGTAAACAGTAAAATACACCAGCACAAACTTACAATCACAGTGCTACAAATATATAAACGTGTTATCACATAGTAAACAGGAAAACACACCAGCACAAACTTACAATCACAGTGCTACAAATATATAAATGTGTTATCACATAGCAAACAGTAAAACACACCAGCACAAACTTACAATCACAGTGCTACAAATATATAAACGTGTTATCACATAGTAAACAGTAAAACACACCAGCACAAACTTACAATCACAGTGCTTCAAATATATAAATGTGTTATCACATAGTAAACAGTAAAACACACCAGCACAAACTTACAATCTCAGTGCTACAAATATATAAATGTGTTATCACATAGTAAACAGTAAAACACACCAGCACAAACTTACAATCACAGTGCTACAAATATATAAACGTGTTATCACATAGTAAACAGTAAAACACACCAGCACAAACTTACAATCACAGTGCTACAAATATATAAATGTGTTATCACATAGCAAACAGTAAAACACACCAGCACAAACTTACAATCACAGTGTTACAAATATATAAATGTGTTATCACATAGTAAACAGTAAAACACACCAGCACAAACTTACAATCACAGTGCTACAAATATATAAATGTGTTATCACATAGTAAACAGTAAAACACACCAGCACAAACTTACAATCACAGTGCTTCAAATATATAAACGTGTTATCACATAGTAAACAGTAAAACACACCAGCACAAACTTACAATCACAGTGCTACAAATATATAAATGTGTTATCACATAGCAAACAGTAAAACACACCAGCACAAACTTACAATCACAGTGCTACAAATATATAAATGTGTTATCACATAGTAAACAGTAAAACACACCAGCACAAACTTACAATCACAGTGCTTCAAATATATAAATGTGTTATCACATAGTAAACAGTAAAACACACCAGCACAAACTTACAATCACAGTGCTACAAATATATAAATGTGTTATCACATAGTAAACAGTAAAACACACCAGCACAAACTTACAATCACAGTGCTACAAATATATAAATGTGTTATCACATAGCAAACAGTAAAACACACCAGCACAAACTTACAATCACAGTGCTACAAATATATAAACGTGTTATCACATAGCAAACAGTAAAACACACCAGCACAAACTTACAATCACAGTGCTTCAAATATATAAATGTGTTATCACATAGTAAACAGTAAAACACACCAGCACAAACTTACAATCACAGTGCTACAAATATATAAATGTGTTATCACATAGTAAACAGTAAAACACACCAGCACAAACTTACAATCACAGTGCTTCAAATATATAAATGTGTTATCACATAGTAAACAGTATAACACACCAGCACAAACTTACAATCACAGTGCTACAAATATATAAATGTGTTATCACATAGTAAACAGTAAAACACACCAGCACAAACTTACAATCACAGTGCTACAAATATATAAATGTGTTATCACATAGCAAACAGTAAAACACACCAGCACAAACTTACAATCACAGTGCTTCAAATATATAAATGTGTTATCACATAGTAAACAGTAAAACACACCAGCACAAACTTACAATCACAGTGCTACAAATATATAAATGTGTTATCACATAGCAAACAGTAAAACACACCAGCACAAACTTACAATCACAGTGCTACAAATATATAAATGTGTTATCACATAGTAAACAGTAAAACACACCAGCACAAACTTACAATCACAGTGCTTCAAATATATAAATGTGTTATCACATAGTAAACAGTAAAACACACCAGCACAAACTTACAATCACAGTGCTACAAATATATAAATGTGTTATCACATAGTAAACAGTAAAACACACCAGCACAAACTTACAATCACAGTGCTACAAATATATAAATGTGTTATCACATAGCAAACAGTAAAACACACCAGCACAAACTTACAATCACAGTGCTTCAAATATATAAATGTGTTATCACATAGTAAACAGTAAAACACACCAGCACAAACTTACAATCACAGTGCTACAAATATATAAATGTGTTATCACATAGCAAACAGTAAAACACACCAGCACAAACTTACAATCACAGTGCTACAAATATATAAATGTGTTATCACATAGTAAACAGTAAAACACACCAGCACAAACTTACAATCACAGTGCTACAAATATATAAATGTGTTATCACATAGTAAACAGTAAAACACACCAGCACAAACTTACAATCACAGTGCTACAAATATATAAATGTGTTATCACATAGTAAACAGTAAAACACACCAGCACAAACTTACAATCACAGTGCTACAAATATATAAATGTGTTATCACATAGCAAACAGTAAAACACACCAGCACAAACTTACAATCACAGTGCTACAAATATATCAATGTGTTATCACATAGCAAACAGTAAAACACACCAGCACAAACTTACAATCACAGTGCTACAAATATATAAACGTGTTATCACATAGTAAACAGGAAAACACACCAGCACAAACTTACAATCACAGTGCTACAAATATATAAATGTGTTATCACATAGTAAACAGTAAAACACACCAGCACAAACTTACAATCACAGTGCTTCAAATATATAAATGTGTTATCACATAGTAAACAGTAAAACACACCAGCACAAACTTACAATCACAGTGCTACAAATATATAAATGTGTTATCACATAGGAAACAGTAAAACACAGCAGCACAAACTTACAATCACAGTGCTACAAATATATAAATGTGTTATCACATAGTAAACAGTAAAACACACCAGCACAAACTTACAATCACAGTGCTTCAAATATATAAATGTGTTATCACATAGCAAACAGTAAAACACAGCAGCACAAACTTACAATCACAGTGCTACAAATATATAAATGTGTTATCACATAGGAAACAGTAAAACACACCAGCACAAACTTACAATCACAGTGCTACAAATATATAAACGTGTTATCACATAGTAAACAGTAAAACACACCAGCACAAACTTACAATCACAGTGCTTCAAATATATAAACGTGTTATCACATAGCAAACAGTAAAACACACCAGCACAAACTTACAATCACAGTGCTACAAATATATAAATGTGTTATCACATAGCAAACAGTAAAACACACCAGCACAAACTTACAATCACAGTGCTACAAATATATAAACGTGTTATCACATAGTAAACAGTAAAACACACCAGCACAAACTTACAATCACAGTGCTTCAAATATATAAACGTGTTATCACATAGCAAACAGTAAAACACACCAGCACAAACTTACAATCACAGTGCTACAAATATATAAATGTGTTATCACATAGTAAACAGTAAAACACACCAGCACAAACTTACAATCACAGTGCTACAAATATATAAACGTGTTATCACATAGTAAACAGTAAAACACACCAGCACAAACTTACAATCACAGTGCTACAAATATATAAACGTGTTATCACATAGCAAACAGTAAAACACACCAGCACAAACTTACAATCACAGTGCTACAAATATATAAATGTGTTATCACATAGTAAACAGTAAAACACACCAGCACAAACTTACAATCACAGTGTTACAAATATATAAACGTGTTATCACATAGCAAACAGTAAAACACACCAGCACAAACTTACAATCACAGTGCTTCAAATATATAAACGTGTTATCACATAGCAAACAGTAAAACACACCAGCACAAACTTACAATCACAGTGCTTCAAATATATAAACGTGTTATCACATAGTAAACAGTAAAACACACCAGCACAAACTTACAATCACAGTGTTACAAATATATAAACGTGTTATCACATAGCAAACAGTAAAACACACCAGCACAAACTTACAATCACAGTGCTACAAATATATAAATGTGTTATCACATAGTAAACAGTAAAACACACCAGCACAAACTTACAATCACAGTGCTACAAATATATAAATGTGTTATCACATAGTAAACAGTAGAACAAACCAGCACAAACTTACAATCACAGTGCTACAAATATATAAACGTGTTATCACATAGTAAACAGTAAAACACACCAGCACAAACTTACAATCACAGTGCTTCAAATATATAAACGTGTTATCACATAGTAAACAGTAAAACACACCAGCACAAACTTACAATCACAGTGTTACAAATATATAAACGTGTTATCACATAGCAAACAGTAAAACACACCAGCACAAACTTACAATCACAGTGCTACAAATATATAAATGTGTTATCACATAGTAAACAGTAAAACACACCAGCACAAACTTACAATCACAGTGCTACAAATATATAAATGTGTTATCACATAGTAAACAGTAAAACAAACCAGCACAAACTTACAATCACAGTGCTACAAATATATAAACGTGTTATCACATAGTAAACAGGAAAACACACCAGCACAAACTTACAATCACAGTGCTACAAATATATAAATGTGTTATCACATAGCAAACAGTAAAACACACCAGCACAAACTTACAATCACAGTGCTACAAATATATAAACGTGTTATCACATAGTAAACAGTAAAACACACCAGCACAAACTTACAATCACAGTGCTTCAAATATATAAATGTGTTATCACATAGTAAACAGTAAAACACACCAGCACAAACTTACAATCACAGTGCTACAAATATATAAATGTGTTATCACATAGTAAACAGTAAAACACACCAGCACAAACTTACAATCACAGTGCTACAAATATATAAATGTGTTATCACATAGTAAACAGTAAAACACACCAGCACAAACTTACAATCACAGTGCTACAAATATATAAACGTGTTATCACATAGCAAACAGTAAAACACACCAGCACAAACTTACAATCACAGTGCTTCAAATATATAAATGTGTTATCACATAGTAAACAGTAAAACACACCAGCACAAATTTACAATCACAGTGCTACAAATATATAAATGTGTTATCACATAGTAAACAGTAAAACACACCAGCACAAACTTACAATCACAGTGCTTCAAATATATAAATGTGTTATCACATAGTAAACAGTAAAACACACCAGCACAAACTTACAATCACAGTGCTACAAATATATAAATGTGTTATCACATAGTAAACAGTAAAACACACCAGCACAAACTTACAATCACAGTGCTACAAATATATAAATGTGTTATCACATAGCAAACAGTAAAACACACCAGCACAAACTTACAATCACAGTGCTTCAAATATATAAATGTGTTATCACATAGTAAACAGTAAAACACACCAGCACAAACTTACAATCACAGTGCTACAAATATATAAATGTGTTATCACATAGCAAACAGTAAAACACACCAGCACAAACTTACAATCACAGTGCTACAAATATATAAATGTGTTATCACATAGTAAACAGTAAAACACACCAGCACAAACTTACAATCACAGTGCTACAAATATATAAATGTGTTATCACATAGTAAACAGTAAAACACACCAGCACAAACTTACAATCACAGTGCTACAAATATATAAATGTGTTATCACATAGTAAACAGTAAAACACACCAGCACAAACTTACAATCACAGTGCTACAAATATATAAATGTGTTATCACATAGCAAACAGTAAAACACACCAGCACAAACTTACAATCACAGTGCTACAAATATATCAATGTGTTATCACATAGCAAACAGTAAAACACACCAGCACAAACTTACAATCACAGTGCTACAAATATATAAACGTGTTATCACATAGTAAACAGGAAAACACACCAGCACAAACTTACAATCACAGTGCTACAAATATATAAATGTGTTATCACATAGTAAACAGTAAAACACACCAGCACAAACTTACAATCACAGTGCTACAAATATATAAATGTGTTATCACATAGCAAACAGTAAAACACACCAGCACAAACTTACAATCACAGTGCTACAAATATATAAACGTGTTATCACATAGCAAACAGTAAAACACACCAGCACAAACTTACAACCACAGTGCTTCAAATATATAAATGTGTTATCACATAGCAAACAGTAAAACACACCAGCACAAACTTACAATCACAGTGCTACAAATATATAAACGTGTTATCACATAGCAAACAGTAAAACACACCAGC